>NW_026555202.1:0-34625 GCF_021234165.1 Pteronotus mesoamericanus
TTTTTCAAAGATTCTATATATTTATTTTTAGAGAGAGGAAAAGAGAGAGAAAGAGTAGGAGAAAAACATCAGCATGTTATTGCCTCTTGCTTGTGTTCTACTGGGAAACTCACCTCCCACCTAGGTATGTGCCCTGACTAGGAATTGAACCCATGACCCCTTGGTTCGCAGACTGGTACTCAATCCATTGCTCCACATTGGCCAGGGCTGGAGCTCAGTTCTGACATGACTTCTCTTAGGAGGTTTGGCAGGTGTCCCCAGCAGGGGTGAAATGGCTTCCGGGAGCCAGACCAAAAGCTTGCCTCAGTGTTTGTGTGATCAGGGGGCAAAGGTCCTCATGTTGGCTGGGACTTGGGTGGCTTGACTGTCCCACAAGGGGCAAAAGGTTGAAAACTCAGGCTTTTTTTAAAGCAATATGTCCAGGTGAAGGCAGATTTGGATGGAGAAGGGAGAGACTTGAAAGGACTGAGACGTCCAGCAACAAAACCTGGTTTCAGACCCCTGAGTCCACCTAACAATTGAAATAATAAGGGAAAGGGATATAGTCATGCTCTGGGGTGCACAGGGACCCAGGTTGAGGAGCAGCAGATAAGAACACACAGGGGACTAGTGAGCAGACTTGGTGGGGCATCTCGAGTGCCATTTTCCACTGTCTGTGATTATTCTCACTTTGCCACAGGTAGTGGAGGAGCTGCCTCCTTCCCAGGATTGTGGCTTCAGGAGGATCCAAGAGTCCTGAGCTAGACGTTCTGTACTGGAGTTGTTCTCAAATGTGTGGATTCACATTTGCTCTGTGTGAGCAAATTTGTTCAAGATGTGAGTGAAGGGACTACGCTGGTTTTATTGTGGCCTTTGGAATTAAGACACATGCAAATGTCTCCCCCTGAGCTTCGTCAGCCTTTTCCCCTGGTTCCTCCTTCATGTAATAAATCTCCTCATCATGTGGTACATCATGAAGATGCTGTTGAGTGTGATGTGGGGAAGGTTGTCTGAGTCTGCTGAGATCATCGGTTACATGGCCCATTTAACAGTTAATTTAGGGGTTCATTTAAGTGGGAGTGAGTGTGTCCACATTTGTTTACACATGACCTGGTGGTTTCCATGATTGTGTTTGAAATCAGTAGACTGACTGGGGCAGATTGTCCTCCCTAATGTGAGGGCCCAGCCCAATCCTTGAAGTCCTTCTGGGGACCAATGTGACCCTCCCGTCTGATGGCCTTGGAAATGAAGCAACCACAAGAGCTGTGTCTTCCTCCAGCTCCCATGGCACATTGGCTCCTCCTGGGTCTCAGGCCTGCCACCCTTGGACTGGAACTTACCTTGAGACTCTTCTGTCGACCTCACATTGCTCTTACACCTCTACTTCCTCTGAACCTTAATTCTGTGAAGATCTCTTATGTCCTCAGAGCCACAGTGTAGAGGAGGGGCATGTGTCCCCAGCACAGAAATTCTGTGACCTGGAATTGGTCTGAGTCACAATCAGCCCCATTACTGCAGAGGCCCTGCCCCATCACACAGGTTGCGTCTCCTCCTCCTCCTCCTTTCTCCTAGTGTTGTTGATTCCAGAATTGATACAAGACCACAACCGAGGACCATGTGCACCATATAGAAATTATTACTGTTTGTCATAACTCACCACAGGGGCATGGGGTTTTCCTGTCCATTTCATGTGATCATGTGTTGAGCCCATTCACATGAGTCTGTTCCCATGTTTCCTGTGCTTCTCCCCCTCATTTCTTATCAAGAAAACAGCAATAACACCTGTTCACTGAAACCAATTTTTGTGTGTAAATGACAGGCAAAATAGGACACTCAATAAGCAAGACTCACTCCATCATCAGAACAAAATGTCATCCTCATTTAAAAAGGAGAGCAAGTGTGCAGATGCAAGAACACACATGAGCCTTGGAGACACAAAGCCCAGAGAAAGCTGCCTCCCTCAGAACCACAGTGGCTCTGTGCTCCCACATCTGTGAGAGATGAAGGTCAAGGGTGTGGGGATTGAGCACAGTTGGGGGACTGGGGTGGGGGGCATGGAAAAGAGAGTTCTTATGTAATGGGCACTGAGGCAGTTTGGGAAAGTGAGCATGTCTGAATTTGGTGGTCATGACTCTTCCACAATGTTGTGAATGTAATTAACTTCAATATGTCCATTTCAAATTGATTAGCATGGTGAGTGTTAGTTAATGTGTGTTTAACCACAAACGTCACACAAGCTCTAATGCAAAGAGTGCATGTGTTTTTCAGGAGAGGTTGTGCTTTTTGATCATGCAGGTTTGGAATACCATCAGAACTGCAGCCAGCGGCTGGTGTGGAAGGTCGTCCTGAGGAGCTTGCTTTGGGACAAGAACCTTAGAAAGGGTGTGACTGTCTCATGGGAGTTGCCAGGGAAATAGAATCTCTGAAGATGGCGAGCCTGGTCCAGGATCTGGGCCACCGGGTCCCCAGCTGGGAACAGTGTGTGAGTTGGATGTTAGAGGGCAAGGAGAATGGGTGTGTCTTGTCCTTAGAGGGTACAAGGCATTATAAGGACATAGATGTCTCTCCAAGGGAGATGCAATATGGGTGGCATGTCATTAGGGCCCAGCACTCTCTGACTCTTTGAGTCACCAGGATGCTGGGTGGCGATTCACAATTGACAAGATGCTCACCACAAATGGGCATGTGGTGCACAGCTTTGGCCCACCCTTGTGGGAGACACTTTGTCCCCATGAGTTTTCCCTTTGCAGAGTGCCATGAGCAATAACTGATACCACCCTCTGCTCCCGTCTGGTGTGGGAGCGAGGGAAATGACAAGACCATCAACAGGTTCCACTTATGCAGGTCTCATGGCCTAAAAAGCTCCTGGAAAATGAACACAGAGACACCCAGGTGTCATCTGAAGTGCATCTCTGAACAGTGTTGCATGGACAGGTGAGAGAAGAAAGGGCATGTCCAGGCTGAGGTCCCTCTGGGTGCCATTGTGGACACATCACTGGGCTGGTCAGGGCTATTGGAAGGGGTAAGTTCACCTCCTCCACATTAGGGAGGGACAGGAGTGGATTAAAGAGCATAGGTATCCCCTGGGACCCAGGTGTGCTGCTCACTGGATGAGGCATTCTCATCTTTTCTCTCCCTCAGAGTCCACCCCCCTTTCCTTCACAATGGTCACAGTTTGTCTGTGCCCTGGGATCCTCATAGGCGTCCCTCAACACTGGAAGGACAGTTCTGCCATTCCCGTCACAGATGTCACCTTGATCCCATGTGGCTACCTCAACCTCTCACTGTCAACTCTCTTGTCAACAAAAGGGGAGTCTTCTGAGACACATGTCACATGAGGAAATGTGACATCTGGTCCATGGGTGTCCTCAGTCTGTCAGATGTGCCCCAGGGCCCACTGTGAACTATTATATAATGGGCACTGCAGTGGGAATTTTCTGTGTATGGAAGGTGTGTGAGATAAGGAAGCAAACAATGTTTTCAGCATTGACTAAGTTTTAAATCCCATCAGGCTTTTGACCTCAGCTTAGTGGCATAATAAAATATGCAACTACTGTGCACTGAGGTTTCCATCCACCTGTCACCTTGGCCCATCATGAGACCCCAGTCCCCTTCCAGGACATCAGCCCCCAGATCCACCCCCAGACTCTCAGGTGAACACAGAGAAGGCAGTTCCCAAACTGAATCCCTATGAGGAGAGAGCAGGTCCCTTTGTCTTCACACATCTCAGGACACCTCCTGGCCCTGAGTCACTTCCCGTGTGTCTCAGAGAGAAGGTGACTCCAGGGCCTCAGCACCCCACATGGTCTAGGAACACAGGAGTCCTCCTGATTGGCCCACGTGTGAGAAGGAGCTGCCTGCCCTGAGGGAAGTGGGGCAGAGGAAGGACAGTGTATCTAACACCTGTCTCAGCTTCAAGGCCTGGTCTGGACTCTGGGCAGCAGGTCCTAAGCAGTGTGGTCCATGCCCTGAAGCTGGGCTGAGACAGAGGCTGCAATTGCACTGTCACCCGCAGGATCATGGGCCTGAGTCAGGTCAAGGGGAAGACAGTTCTTTATGTTGCAATATTTTTTCAATAAAAGCTGTCATGAAAATTAAATTTTATGTGAAATTATAATGATCAAATTTGACAACATTGAGTATACTTATGTGTTTCTTAGGATTTGGAAAATATTTGTATATAATGTTAATTCATTTTATTAAACAATTGAATGCCCTATGTAATTAATATAAGGTGAACAAATCATATAATCCAGCTATAATTTTCAATAGGGGAAAAGGTGCTGTCCATTGATGTGAATCAAAGGTGACTCAATGCCAAGCTGTGTCCTGTCCAGAGCTACACCATGAAGTCCAGGAGAAAAAAATGTGCTCAGTACTCAGAAGACTTCTCCACTTGAAAATTTCTCTCCTGGTTTCAGGGTTAGTCCTCCCCTGGGCTGTGGGTGCCCCAGCTCTCTCCTCACAGGAGGCTGAGGTGTCTGGGGAAGGCAGGGCTGTGCTGTTGAAGGGTTGAGATACTGGGTCTCCTATAGTGTCTGGTAACAGTCCCCACACAGTGAGTGTTTCATAAGTTACACCTGGGTTCATGAGATGCTGGTGATTGAAGGACATTGAAAGATGCCATTGTTCCTTGTTCCCAGGAGACCTGTTAAAGGGGCAGATGCAGGAGTCAGGCTCAGGGCTGGTGAAACCCTCATGGACACTCTCACTAACCTGCACTGTGGTTACTCTATCGCCAGTGGTTAATGCTGGAACTAGATCCATCAGCGCCCACCGTAAGGGTTTAATTGGATCAAGAAAATAGGTTCTGCTAGAAGCACTTACTTCAGCCAGTCTCTCAAGAGCCATACCTCGAATCTGACTTCTGTCCAAGATGGAGGCATAGGTAGATATACTTTGTACCTTCTCACAACCAAAAGAAGGCCAGGAAATTTAAAAACAAAAAATAACCGGAACTTCTGGAAAATCTAACTGTGTGGAATTCCAAAAAACCAAGCAGTTGAAGAAGAAACATTAATCCATACCAGTAGGAGAGGAGGAGATGGGCAGCTGGGGCAGAGAGGATGCACAGCAAGGCACTGGTTGGAGAGTCAGGCATCCCAGGTGTCAGGTGACAGACCAGGCATTCCCACGTTTGCATCCAGATAAACCAAGAGGTAAAGAAGAAAATATTTGCATGTGTCTAAAAGGCTGAGGCTCTTCTGAAGCAAAGAGTGTGGCCCAGCCCCACACAGCTCACTGTCCAAGGCAGCCAGGAGCAGGTCACGTGCACGCTGGACAGCTGGCAACAGAGGCTCATGAACCCAAAGCCAGAGGAGGAAGGCCCCTGGTGGTGGTGGTCATTAACTTGGCATCATACTTACAGCATCAATTGTAGTTGACATCACACAGAGGCAGAGCCATAGCTTTGCATGGATGTTCAGGTTGAACACACACACACACACACACACACACACCCCAAGAGGACAGGGAATATTTCTCAAAAGTTGAAGTCTCTGCGTGGATTATACAGGGCCCTACAGTAAGTCAGATTTTTATAGTAAGTCATGGTTATTAGCTGTCAGTTTGCTTACTGTGGTTTGAACCACCTGGGAGTGGTACTAGGATGCGGTTCTCAGTGCGAGTCTCCAATACACCTACAGATGCTCTGAATTTCCTCAGTAAAGATGGAATGTGTGAGCACAGCTCTGGACTCAGCCATGGCCCCTGACTGTTGTCCTCTGCCCCACACCCTTGTCTTAGACTCCATGGTATTTGGGTTAGTTCCATTTTCTATTTTAAATTCCAGCTGACATCGTATATTACATTTTATAGGAGCATCTGGCCTACAGCAGAGTGTCAGGCACTTACACAGTGTGTGATGCGATGGCCCAATACATCCAGCTCCCACCTGGCACCACACACACTTACAGCACAACATCCTCTGGGTCCTTCCATGTTGTCCCAAAGGGTTCAATTCCTGTTTTTAAATTGCTGAGTGAAGAAAGTGGGATAGTTTTTAAATAAATGTGTGGTCAAAAATTCCATTTAGCTTTTGTTCTATAAAATAAAATACACATTTTTATTTAGGCTATCTCCCATGTGATATAGCATTGATGATTGTCAACTAATGTCTAGATTTGATTGCTATAATCTTCACCTGGTTGACCCACCAGGATGCATCATTCAGCAAGAAATCACCACATAATTTGTAAACCACTTTGGATACATATGATCAGCCACAGCACCTTCCCCATACATTGTAGAAAACTTTTAGCATTTTGAATTTTTCTTTCATTTTTATCATCCTTAAAATGACAAAGCATAACATGCTGAATATGTTGCATTTTCTTCATTTTAAATATTAAATTTGCTACACAAAAATTGACCACTTTTGATGTTTTTTTCAAATGCATGTTTATATAACATCTGTCACAACAAACATGACAAAATCATCTCAAACAATGTTAAAAACTACTAAGCAATACACGAGACATCGTACATTAAAAAAAAAAAAAAAAAAAAGTCTCCGGTCAATTGAATAAGTCAATGATTAGATGACTATGTGAGGCTATTTCTACATGAAGTGAAACAAGAAAACTTGAACCTGCTATATGAGGAAATAAGAAAACTTGTCCTGCTACATGAGGAGGAAAATCTCAACATAAACAAGAGACCTGGAAGTTTTTGCCCCAGGATTGATTTATCACACAATCCATGCACCTGGGAGGATCTCTTCCCAGTTCTGCATACTGATCCATGAAGCATGGGGTTTCTTGCCCAGGTGACAGCCATCCCGTGAGGGCCAGGTGACACCATTCCCCAGTGGCACGTGCAGGCACAGAAATAGATGACAGAGATGAGAGATGAAGCTTTTGAAATTTAATTCTGATGGACCAAGGATGACCTTGTCCTGTTTAATTCCTGATTAGAACTATATCGCCTGGTCACAGACCAACAGGTGTTATGGTGAAAATTAGACAGAAATGCCACAGCTGACCAGGTGTAGGAAAAGTTATATACAATGGCCACAGGGAGAGGAGACTAAATACAATCAATGGATAAAAAAATGATGCTCTTATACCAATTATGGTTTCAATTATTTTTGTTATATCATATTCATATTTGGCATTGAGGTTTTTCATAATGAAATTTCTATAATTTTAACAAGCTCACTCAACAATATTTAACTACACCTTCACCTAAGATGATCTCGACAAGATTGAGGTTCATGACTGTGTGTGACCTACTGCCCAGCTGTTTCCCATCTAATAAGGCCACATGACAGTACTCCCCAGTGGCATGTGCACAGAGGAAAAGGAGTGAAATGGTTTGAAATGGTTTTAAATGGTTTTAACCACAAAGTCTAGAGAATAAGGATGAAACTGAGGCAGTGGGGTTGCTGTACATTCAGCACCAAGCCCCACTGAAAGAACATGGCCCAGAAGCACTGTCTGCTTCTCTGTGGAGCTCATGCTTCTGTCTCCTAAAAATCCACAGAGAGGCTTCACCTCCTCCAACACTGGGTCCATGTGCTATAGGATCATACTCTGATCTTAGTTCATAGTCTGATTACCCTATAGGGGAAGCTGGGTCTGATTAAACTTCCTGCTTCCTCTGATTTGTTGGTTGATTTCTATGGGGGTGCTCACAACTGGTGACCCTCAAAGTCATCTCTCATGTTAAACCCCCCTTCATTCATGGCAGTTTACTCTCCTAGGTCATGCACCCAAATCCTGGAGCCTTTGGGTCACTGGGGAGAGCACGGAAACATCTGTAGAAAGTAATCATTTTATTTTTATATTATTATTATTTCTCTCTTCAGCAGAAGACTTTCTCATTGTTATCAGAGAGAAAAGAAGGATTTGAAATAAAGAGAGAATGAGAGGAAGAGAAAAAAGAGATTCTTTGTCTCCCATACATGCCTAGGCAGAGGATCATAACTGCCCAGATTTGAGATCACACCTGTAACCTCCAATAACACAATGGCAGTCCAACCTACTGCACCAATATATCCAAGGCCGGGGAGTAATTCTTTAAAAAACATGACCATTGGACAAGTCACATGCTGGGGCCACGTCCTTCATGTCTTTCCCTAAAGCTACAGCTCAATATAGTTGGAAGACATGTAAATAAGGTCCCTTGGCTCGTGAAAAACAGCCCAGTCGCAACCCTGCAGCTCTGGGGTGGGGAGCCGAGCCCAGGATTCCCAGGTGTTCCCAGTCTCTGATGAGGACTGAACACAGACCACTCACCATGGAGTTTGGGCTCAGATGGGTTTTCCTTGCTGCTGCTTTGAGGTAGTCTATGGAGAATGAGATAGACTGAGAGTGTGAGTGGATATGAATGAGAGAAACAGTGGACAAGGGATAGTTTCCAGATCAGGACGTCCCTGTGTTTGCAGGTGTCCAGTGTGAGGTGCAGCTGGTGGAGTCTTGGGGAGGCGTCAGACAGGGGCGTGTCTGAGACTCTCCTGTGCAACTTCTGGATGCACCTTCAGCAGCTCCCCTGTGCGCTGAGTCTCCCAGGCTCCAGGGAAGGGGCTGGGGCGGGTCTCAGACATTGATGGGGATGGAAGTATGACAAAATGTCAACTCTGTGAAGGACCAATTTACCTTCTCCAGAGACAATAGTAAAAATGAGCTCTCCCTGCAAATGAACAGCCTGGGAGCCAAGGACACAGCCATGTATGACTGTGTGAGGGAAACTGAGGGGAATCAGTATGGTAGAGAAACATAGCTACCCATAGCTAGGCAGGCTACTTTGTGGGAAACAGGAGAGCTGGCATGCAGGGAGTGCTGAGGACACCAGGGGGTGCTCAGGGAACAGGGGAACCTCTTGACCTCCCTGCATCACAGAGGCCACCCCCAAGGGGCAGATGTGGGCCTGGTAGGGAAGGACTTGGCTTCCCCTTGGGAAGAGGGTTTCCTCTCAAAGCTCTCAGCTTCATACAGGGACACTTCTTCTGTCGTTGTGACTCTTATTTCCCACATTCTCACTGCACACAGCAAACGGAGACCTGATACTGTGTGTTTGCTGATGAGATTCCACCCTGTGTGTGGGTCGTTTCCTTCCCGGTGTCCCTCTGTGTCTTTTTCCTTCCATGACATAGAACCACCCTGAATGTTCTTGTCTTCCTGATAGTTGGAAACATTCCCCACATAGTGGGGTGCAGCCCCATCCAGACGTCTGTGTGCTGATCTCAGGCTCTGGCCCCAAAATGCACACAATGTCCTCACACATCTTCTCTCTCACACGCACGCCTCACCACCTTCCCCCAGGACCTTCGCCGCACGGCTCTCCATCTTCCCTGCCACGCGTTACCCTCTGGCTCCTCATTTACTAGATGGTTGTGGAAATGCACCTTAATACACCCGTTGTCATTTACTAGCCTAATTCTCCCTAAATATGACCCAGATTCTGAGCTTCATGATCCTGGGCCTTTCTCACTCTTCCTTCCTGCCCACACCTGACCAGTCACAACAGAGAGTTGAATAAGCACGTGCACAGTCACTGCCCCAACTTCAACTCCTAATGTCCTCCATCCATGTCTATGCCTCATGGTTTCCCCTGGATCTTGCATTTGTGGGAATATTTGGCTTTTAAATTGTGTAGGACTTGCCTATATTGCATGGAGAAAATAGGTAATTTTAAACATCAATATGAAAAAAATAGTTTCATTAATTTCACATTATGTTATAGAATAGTATTTTTAAAGATTTTACTTTTTCAGGAAAGGAGAAGGGAGGAAGGAAGAGAGGGAGGTAAACCTCCATATTGGAGTAGTTGCCTCTTGCTCGCTCCCAACTGGAACCTGGATGTAAACCCAGGCATGTGCCTTGACAGGTGACCTTTCAGTTAACATGTCAATGTCAGCTTCACCACCCAGGGCTACAATGTTTTTCTGCAGGAAACTCTTTAGATACTGAGGGTGCCTGTCTCCCCTTGTCTACAGTCAGAGGCCTCCCTGAGGGAGACAGGATGGCTGGGCAGCAAGGGCTGCTCAGGGCATCAGGCCACCCAGTGCCACTCAGGGTCATTCATGAGTACCAGGGACATCAGTGTCACCACAGGGTGATAAAGACAGCAGATTATGGATCCTAGATGGTTTGTGGAAGTTCTGTCTTTTGGAGTCATTGATTTATTCCCTTCTTTTTGTCCCCTGGGACAATTCCTTCTTCCTTTTATGTGCCTCTAGTATCTTACACTCTCTGCTCCAAGAAAAGTAGGCAGAAACTGCAGATACCATTGCTTTCTCCTCTGGGTCCTGATTATCCCCCTATCTCTATATTGTCTGCTCATCCTGGCTGCCAACAAAAACAAGCCAGGCATTCTCACTGAGCCCTGACTGAGGATGACCCCCGACACATACTCCAGTGCAGCACTGAGGTCGTAGTTCTGGATCCATGTGCTGAGTCACACCCTCTTCCTCACACAGCGCAGCCCTGATCACCTGAGAGTGATCAGCCCCACACGGTCTGCTTTGTTGGGATCCCTGTCTGCTTTTTGAGCAGTGATCCACTTTTCACTCTGCCACATGGTCAGATATTCAGCAATGTGTTAATGCCTCTTGCTTGCCCCCTACTCGGGACATGGCCTGCACCCCTGAGATGCACCCTGTTTGTGGAATTGAACCAGCTACTTTTTCATTCACAAGCCTGCATTCAACCCACTGAGCTACACTTGCCAGGGCTCTCTGAGGGCATTTTATATCAGTAAACTGGGTGATGCTGGTTGCTCTTCCTAACATATGGGGCCCTGTCTGACCATTGCTGGCCTGGAGGGGACCAATGGGATCCTCCTGCCTGAGGATCTTGGAACTGAACCATCCGCATGAGCTTTGGTCCTGCCTCCAGCACCCAGGGCATATGGGCTCCTTCTGCAACTCACGGCTGTGGCCTTGGACTTGGATAAAAGTTGGGACACTTCTGTAAACCTCTTGTTCCCCTCTTTCTTGATTTCCCATGAACCTCTTTTCTGTCACAATCTCTCGTTTCCTCAGAGATACAGTTCAGGGGCAGAATGTGTGCCCATGTCCCAGGGACTCCAGGCTGAGTCAGGTGTCACCAGGGGGTGAAGCCGGTTCCTGTCAGATGAAGGGCCCCATCAGCCCTGCCCTTGTCCCACAGGCTGTGTAATTCCCTCCTATATCCCTCATCCTGCTCTTTCCAGGGTGGACAGGAGACCATGAGAGAGGACCCTTAGCTCATTAGGGAAATTATTACCTTTTGTTGCAATTCAGCACAGCCTCCAGTCACAGGCACTTCCTGTCCATATCAGGTGATCACATGCTGACTCCTTTCACCTGAGTGTATTTTCTGCCTTCCCTGTGCAATGTCTCCTGTTCCTGAACAGGAAAACATCAAAAGCACCTGTTTAGAGGCAAATAAAGTCTTCTCACAACCAGAGAGACAGAATAGGACACTGAATAGCAGGTCTTGCTCCATCCTCAACACAAAATGTCATCCCATTTTATGGGAAAAATAGTAGACAGTTGCAAGAAGACCAATTGGCCTTGGAGATACATGGCCCAGAGAACTGAATCACTCTCAAGATCACAGTGGCTGTGTGTGTCCACGTCTGTGAGAACCTGGAGTGTTAATGGGTGTGGAGACAGATGCAGAATGTGGTGTCTGAGGTGGGAGCAGGAAGTGGGAGATCCTATTCAATGGCACTGAGTCAGTGTGAGAAAGTGAGAATGTCTGGATCTGGATGGTGACAACAGTCGCCGAAGCATGTGGATGGACTTAATGTCACTGTGTCCATTTAAAATGGATTCTCACGGTGAATGTCAGTTACTGTATTATATACCACAGACATCACACCAGCCCTAATGAGAGGTGTGCACAGATGTCCCAGGGGCACTGGTGCCTCCTGACACTGAAGGGCAGGAAAGGCATCAGAGCTGCAGACAGGGATGATACGAAAGGTTGTTCTGAGGAGCTCATTTGTGAGCAAGAAACTCAGAAAGGATGAGACTTCCCCCTGGGTGTTTGCAGGGAAATGGAGGCTGAGATCATGCTGAGCCTTGTCCAGAATTCTTGACCATGGGTGTCCCTGGGCTGAGAAGAGTGTGAGAGGAAGAGGTGTGGGGACAAGGACAGTGGGTAAGTCAAGTCCTTAGATGGTACAGGTCATTACATGTGTCCAGGTGTCTCTTCAAAGGAGATGTGATATGGGTGGCATGTCATCAGGACACAGCACACTCTGTCCCACGGTGTCAGCAGGATCACAGTGGGGACTCATGACTGACCATGACAGTCACCACACACAGGGCGGTGCTGCACAGGATGCCCCCTCCCTTCTCTGGAAACACTTTGTCCACAAGAATTTTCACTCTTCAGTGTCCACCAGGCAGGTAACTAACACTGTCCTCTGCTCTCACCTGGCACGGGCATGAGAAATATGGAAAGACCATCAACAGATTCCACTTCTCTGGGGAAATAGTCTGTAAAGCTCCTTGAGAACTGGAACATGGAGACATCCAGGTGCTCACCTGAAATGCATCTCTCGGAAGCTTCACAGGGACATGTGAGAGAGGGAATGTCATGCCCAGGCTGAGGTCAGGAGAGGACACAAATCACTCAGCTGGCCAGGGACATTGATGTGGCTGAGGTCCCCTCCACCCCATTACAGGCAGGGGCAGGAATGGGTGATAGAGAACAGTTGTCATCCGGAGCAAGGGTGTGCTGCTCTCTGGAAAAGTTATTCTTACTGCTTCCCTCCTTAGGAATTCACCTCATTTTTCTTCATGCTGGTCACAGTTGGCTTGTGCTCAGGGACTTGCACTGGTGCCCAAAAGAACCTGCAGGAGCCTGGGGACATCCCTGTCACATACATGAGCTCTGGCCCATTTGGTTGTCCCAACACCTCACTCTCAGATCTGTTGTTAACAATGGGGGAATCTATTGAGACATGTGCATTCTGAGACAATCTCACATCTGGCCCATGAGTGTCCTCAGTCTGTCAGCTGTGCACTATTAGATAGTGGGCACGGCAATGGGAAGTTCCTGTGTATGGAGGGTGTGTGATACTTTATTTTATATATTTGCCAGACTGTTAAATACCATCATGTGTTCCAGCTCAGTTTAGTGATAGAATGAAAGATACACATACTCTGCACTTTGGTTTTCCTCCATCTATCACCTTCACTTTCATGATCTGCCACTCCCTTTACCAGGACATCCGCCTCCAAATTGCTACCTGAAGTCTCAGGTGAAGATAGTGATGGCAGGTCACCAACAGACCATCTATGACCAGGATACAGGGGCGATCATCCATGCACATATCAGGACACCTGCTGGCCCAGAGTCAAAACCTGTGTGTCTTTGGAGAAGGTACCCCTGGGCCTTTGAGACCCATGTGGTCTAGGCACTGAAGAAGCCTCCTGAGTGGCTCACCTGTAGGAAGGGGCTGCAGTCCCCTGGGGGAATGGAGACAAAAGGAAGCACACAGTGTGTCTAATACCTGTGTCAGCTGCAGAGTCTGAGCTGGACTCTGGACAACAGGTCCTAACCAGTATGTCCCATTCCCTGAATATGGACTGGGACAGCGGCTGCACCTGCACTATCACCTTCCTGCACAGGGGCTTCTGTCAGGGTAAGGGAAGGACTGTTATTTTTATTTTAATTTTGAAATAGTTTTACATGAAAATGTACAGGAATTTTTTAACGAAATTATATTATCTAATCTGGAAAGGATGTGTCTATGTCATGTGTTTCCTTGGACCTGAAAAGATGTGTGGGCATAACGTTGATCTATTTTAATATGTAATTGACTAATCTATGAAATTAAAATTGTACGATTCCTCATAGAGTCTAGTTTTAATTGCTGAACATAGAAAGAAGGGCCGTCCATTGACATGATTCAAAGTTGACTCAAAACCCAACTACTCTCCCATACTCTCCAATTATGCCATCTAGTCCAAGAGAAGAAATGTGCTCAGGGCAAGAAGGACAGCGGCTTCGGTCTTCACCCATTATGAGAATAGGGTCCACAACATGCAAATTTCTGTCTCAGCTCCAGGTTAAATAATTCTCAGGGCTGTGTGAGTTCACAGCTCTCTCCTCACACGGAGCTGAGTCTCTGGGGAAGGGTGACCTGTGTGTAGATGATGAGACTGCTGGGTGTCCTCCTGTGCCTGCTGAGAGCCCACCACAGTGAGAGTCTCAGAAGTCAGACAGGGGTCCATGGGATGATGGTGAAAATACGTGACTAAAGGGACTTATGATCTGTGTTCTCAGGCATCTGGTCCCAGGTGCAGCTGCAGGAGTCGGGTCTAGGACAAGTGAAGCCCTCCAGACTCTTTCCCTCACCTGTACTGTCTCTGGTTACTCCATGACTAGTGGTTACTGCTGGACCTGGATCTGCCAGGCCCAACACACGGGACTGGAGTGGATTGGGTGCATAAATAATGGTGGAAGCACTTACTAAAGACTGTCCCCCAAGAGCCACACATCCATCTCCAGAGATACATCCAAGAACCAGTTCTCCCTGCAACTGAGCTCTGTGAGCACCGAGGATTCAGCTGTGTATTACTGTGCAGTAGTCACAGAGAAGGGAAGTCAGCAAGAGCCCAGACACAAACCTCCCTGCAGGAAACAGGGAGACTGGGCTGCAGGGAGTGCTCAGGACAGCAGAGGAAGCCGTGGAACACTACACAGCCACTTCTCCACAGACGCTGTTATCCAGGACAAATTTTCTGGCTCCGCTATCCTTGCAACAACACCTGCTTCTACTCCTGGGGAGACACTCTTCCAGTGTCCACAATATTACTACCCTGAAGGCTTTATGCTGTGCATTCTGAGAATGGAGAACTGTACACTGCTGGTCAGGCAGACCCTCTTCAAAAAATCTGTTAAGTATTGGCTACAGTATGGAAAAGGCCACCCTGGGTGTGAACCTGCCCAAGACAAAGCAGCCCCTGCTCACCATGACCTCTGCAGGTTCCAAATGCTGGGCAATCAGAAAACACAATGGTGCGCAAGTGACCAGTCTTCACATCAATCATGTTTGCTTCTGTTCTCTCATCTTCTGTCATCAAAGTAGGTCCCTAATTTTTGTAAATGAGAGTCGATATCCTGCCCATGTGCTAGGAATCAATGAGAAGGGGACCTGGAATCTTTCCCATGATAATTTTCAGTGTGTGCGTGTGTGCGTGTGTGCGTGTGTGTGTGTGTGTGTGTGTGTGTGTGTGTGTAATTTATTGAGCAGTATAAATGCATTGGCATGAGGGTCATGTGTAGGGATACTCACATGAGATCCATAAGCAGATGAACCTCAGGACATCAGTGTCCCCAAAGCCATCGTGAGACCTTTGGTCTCAGGGATGTCAGTTAGTCAGTGATCTGGCAGCTCTGGAAAACAGGCTCCCTGGTGGCTGCTCAGTGCCCAGGGTCGATGCTCCCTGCAGAGTCACCGGGATTTACTGAGGAAAATTCTCTTTATCCTTAGTTGTCTAAACACATGGTGTCCTGAAGGAGCATCCTGAAGTCAAGGCTCAGTTTTCACTTCTGGACAACAGACACTGAGAAGTCCATGTCCCGTCAGTCCAGAAAGACCCTCCCTTGCAGGGCAGGGATTGGGTAGCAGGTGGCATGCAGGACCCATGATCTCAGGGCAGCTGCTTCAGGAGCAGGTGGTGAGGGTCCTGGGGTGGTATTTCCCCTGAGGGCCCGAGTCTTCATCTTTTCATGAAAACATCTAAAATAAGGGTTGGACATGATGTGACTCTAAATATTTAATCGGTGAGAGCAATTATCCGACTAAATTAAAAAAGAGAACCACAGTCATTTGGCATATTTCTGCAGTGTTTTTTTTTTTTTTCCTGAATGTTAAGGAGCTGTAGACCCTGATCCAGGAAATAAAACCTAAAGTTATTGAAGCAAAAACTGGTCCTGGTTGTCTTTGTGTCCCTCAAAGTGCATTCCCATAAATGATCTTGCACTGTGAGGACTCGTTCCTCTTTGAGAGGCATTTTCCCTGCAGAGAGCTAAAGGGACTGGCAGGGGACTCATGAGATAACACCAATTCAAACTTGAACCCTTAGCATTCCATTTATCATATTCCCGGGGTCCTCTACCTTCTCCCTGATGGAGTCAGTTTTCATCTGTGAAGCAATTTTAATCATGGCAATACAAATGGGAAAAGATAGACTACGTTAAATATGGGTCTGTAAGTGCCTTAAGAGCATCACTCATGGCCACACCCTTCCATACATAAGTCCTGAAGGCACAGCCTCTCACTATGGACTAGAGCTGTATACCTCTCTCCCAGGTGGCATTGGCTATAGACAAGGGGATCCTTTGCTCCTGGGTTGAGGAGGGCACCACAGGCAGTCGTGAGGATTTTCCACCCATACCTGACTTCTCTCCACTCGTCTCCACTCCCAGGTTCTGTCAGTGCAACCTGGAGTTGAGATGAGGAAACCTGGGGCCTCAGTGAAGGTCTCCTGCAAGGCTTCTGGATACACCTCCACTAGTCATGCTGTGCAACAGGCCTCAAGAAACAGCTTGAAATATATGAGCTGTATCAAAACAAACTCTGCTGAACCCACATAGTGTAGGGTTTCTCTGAACAACATTTTATCTTAATGATCACCCCTATCACCATGGTGTATCTGAAGATTAATGGTCTGATGTCCTATGAGAAAGCCTTTTATTACTCTTCAATGTGATGACTGCCATTCTGAGTGTGTAACAAATTACAAGAAGTTTCATGATTCGACTGGACTGAGGAGATGATGGGGCGATGGGTAGGAAGTTGCTCTCCTAGGTAAGAATCACCTGTGACATTCCCCAGACAGTAAATAGCAAAGCAGATGCTCTTCTCAGTCCCTGGAACTAAGTGAGATCTGAGTACCTGTCTGTTTTCTGGACTTGCAGACATGAAGTCTAAACGTGGGACATCACCACAGCTCCTCCATGACTGACTCGAGAGAAGGCCACCTTTGAGAGGAAAGCTGAGTAATGTCAGCTGCGTCTGACTCCTCACCTGTGTCACCTTGATCAGTGCAGGAATGTCTATGAGGGCTGGACTGAGAAGCAGGTGTAATAAGAGGCAGTGATTCTTGCAGCCACTGACAGACACAGCTATAGGCCACTGAGTAGTGAGTCTGAATATAGGATACTGGAGCCTGAGTTCCATGGGCAGGAGGTGAGAAGGGAAGATAATCCTCAGGATGAAGCATCAAGAATGGTTGAAAAGCCAGGATGTCTCTTACAGAGCTTGACTCCCTTGGTTAGAAAGTCACACTCAGGCCAAGAAATCATATGGGAACCCTGACACATACAAGGAAGAAAGGAGACCTGGAGTGCATTACTATGAAAATCATCATACTCTGTGTGTGTGTGTGTGTGTGTGTGTGTGTGTGTGTGTGTGTGTGTGTGTGAGATTAATTGAAGAGTATAAGTGCAGTGGGATTTGGACCACATACAGTGATACTCAGGACCTTCAAGCAGAGTAACCTGAGTACATCCGAAGTCTCCAAAGCAACCTGAGAGCTTCTGGACTCAGTGGTATCAGCTCTGTCAGTACATCTGTGTGCTTCAGGAAATGGACTCCCTGGTAGCTCATAGAACCTGGGTCTGAGTTCCCTGCAGAGACACTGGAGTTTAGTAAGACAAGATGTATCTGCAGAGATGTTGAGGCACATGGTGTCCTTGAGGGAGCATCCTGAAGGGAGTGCACAGCCTTCAACTCTGGAATAGAGACACTGAGGTGTCCATTCTCTGTGAGTCCATACAGGACCCTTCCCTGCAGGACACTGGCTGGGCAGCAAGGGAGATCAAGGGACCCATGAACTCATAGCTGCTGCCCTGGAGCAGGTGCAAGGGGAGTTGGGGAAGGATTTCCTGTAAGGGCCTGGGTCTTTATCTTAACATCGACACATCTAAAATAAGAGTTGGATATGGTGACTGTAAACATCCTATTTGTTCGGAGCATTTACCAAACTGGATAAGATGCAAAACCCACAGTCACAGTGGTTATTTCTAGGGCTTCTTTATATGTGAATTCCAAAGAAAAGAGAATAAGGGTTCATTTATTAACACACGTGATGCAGCATTTTGAAGACTCATCCTGAACCTGGACAAAGACATTTATGTATCAAGCCCAGAACTGGTCCAGTGGTCTGTGGTCACACAAGGGAGTTTTCACAATGAGCAGGACATCTTGTTGGGACTTCTTCCTCATGGTGAAGAGCTATGTCTGCACAGAGCTCATGGGCTGGCCTGGGACACATTCTCCAAAACTGATGAGGACTTGGATTCTCAGTCTTCTGCTAGGAATGGTCCCTTGTCCTTCATTTTTTCTCGAGTAAAGACAAATATGTTAATGTGACATAACTTCCTTATACATATGCAAATATGAAGAAGTAAATTAAGTTGAATGCACGTCTGTCTGTTCCCTGAGAGCATCACCCACAGCCACATCCTCCCCTGCAGAGTCCTGAAAGCACAGCCCCTCACAGTGAACTGGAGCAGGAGAGCCCTCTTCCTGGTTCCAGTGCAAAAATGTAAGGGACTCCCCAGGCCCTGGGTTAAGGAGGGGATGAGGGACAGCCAAGGAGGATGCCCTCCCCCTGGTCTCCTCTTCACAGGTGTCCACTCCCGGGTGCACCTGGGGGATTTAGGTCCGAGCTGAGGAAGCCTAGGGTGTCAGTGAAATTCTCCTCAAAAGTTTCTGGAGCAAGTCCACAAGTTATTTTCTGACAGGCCCTGCGAGAGGGTCTGAAATATGTGGGCGAGGTCAACACCAACACTGCTATACCCACGGAGTCCAGGGCTGCTCAGAATGCTATTTCTTTCTCATGGACCCCCCCGTCACCACAGTCTCTCTGCAGATTAATGGTCTGGTGTCCTAGGAAATGGATATGTATTACTGTGCAAGAGACTCAGTGTGAGTTCCCACTTCCTGAGTGTGTCACAAACCGTAAGAAGTGTGATGGTTGCACTGGTCTGAGGAGGTGACAGGGTGGTGGTCCCCCTGACATCCTCACTCACAGGCACATAACTGAGACTGGGACTGATGCTTCCAGGGGGGCACATCAGAAATCCAGGAAAAGCTTCATGAGACCAGGTGAACTGCAAGGAAGTGGCACGGAAGATGCTCCTGGAAGGATCCCTGCTATTTACTGTGATTTGTGTGAGAGCCACAATGGGAGCGTCCTTGTTCTCTGCATGAGGGATGTTCATGGAAGCATCATCTGGGAATTTGGGGCCAGTACAGGTTTTGAGAATTGGGGCTCTATTGACTCCCCAGAAAGGCCTAAGATGTCCCTTATGTATACAAAATGGAAGTGAGCTCAAGGGAGTAAAAGCATGTAGAAGTCAAAGATGAAATCCTGAGTCCTTTTCTTTGTGATGTCCTTAAACATCACAGAGATGACATTCTGGCATCAAACTCAAGGGTGGACAGGTGTTCCAGGTTCCACTACTGTCTATGACATCACAGAATTCTTTCATTCCTTCCTCATGGAGAAACCCTAAGGGGTATCATCATCTGAGAGCACAGCCCACATTCCATGTGTCTTTATCCCTGGGCCAGTACTAGTGATCATCACACAGGAGAAAGCAGAGCTGGGACGTTCTTAACAAAAGGAGACCACACTGTAACTATTTGGTGTTCCTAGGACAATGGAATCATTTACGGCAGACCAGGGGCTACAACATGCACATTTATGCCCATAGAATCTGCCAGTCGGAGTGTGAAATCCATTCAGTGGACAGAGGTGAAGGTAGGGGCAGGGTGATGCTGAATCCAGAGGCTCTAGTTTGGTACCGTGGCATGAATGCATGTGTCTCCCCTCTAAGTGTATATGTTTAATTCCACATCCCCAGAGAGAACAGTATTAAAAAGTGAGGTTACGGTTGATGACTGGGTCAATAGTGTGCCCTGAGAATGGAATACTACCTTACTCAGTGAGCTCAGATATTTTGCTGATCATTCCTCCATGGTGAGAGTGAGCTGGTATTGTCAGATGTGATTGAGGAAGAGAGGTCTCACCAAAGTGAAGGGCACCATTGGATATAATCAAAAGGCAGCCAGGTTGCCTGAGACTCAAAAGCCAAGACCCCAGAGTAAGGTGCTGAGGTGAAAGAGAGTGGTTTCATTCATGTGCTGGCACACAGGAAGCTGAAGTACTCTCATCTGAAAGATCAGGAATATCTCTCACTGCTGGTACACTTTTCATAGGGAGTTAGAGTGACAAAAAATAAAAAGAGTCTGTAGATGGGCAAGCAATATCTTGGCTTTCCCAACATGGACCATCACTGTCATCATTCTAGAACTGTTTTTGTGCCAGTTAAATGCCTGCATTGTGCCGTCTGTGTCAGCCAAATCTGTGGTCAAGGTTATTTCTTGTACAGCAGGGCTGCAATTGGGAGCATGTGCTATATACTTGTAAAACACTGGCAATGCATGAGTTAGTATAATTTGGTTAGTACATCTTAACTTAATTCTATTTCATGGGAAATTATATCAGTAGTTTATATTCTATGTTACAATTCACCACTGTCAATTGTTCCTTCATATCTATGGAGCTACTGATAGCCTTTGAAGCTCCTGAAGGAATGAAAAACTTGAGACTGTTGGAACAGAATGTCTTGAGATTTAAATGCAGATGTATTTTCTGGAGGTCACTATAGATCAGATACTACTTTCATGGCATGGAAAGAACAAGTTATAGGCAGATCTGTGAAACAATTCAGACAAGCATTATAGACAGAAGAATGGTTAAACCTACAGTATTTTTTTTTCATTTGGACCTGAATTCCTGAGGAATCCTTGAAAATATCCATAGACCAATGTGGAGTTTACATAAACAGAGGGGCATGATGATCCAATGATTGTTGCTGTCATCGTAGCCAGTGAATGGTTGTGGAGATGCAGGTTTCCATCTGAGATGAGGGGGTTAATGTAAGAACAACCAGAGGGGTTGATGGTCATGTAAATCCTGCTGGTTCTACTAGTATGTAGTCTAAGGCATTTTGATTATCCAAGACAACTTTAACTACAGAGACTCAAGTTTTCTGAATATTAGCATGTTAGGTGTCAGTTTTTATAGTCTCTGGGTGATAAAATTCTTGGGGATATTCTGCAATACATGCTGATGTGCAGCGGCTCCCCACCAGCGTCCTAGTGTCCATCCAAAGAAATATTCATTTCCTGGGATTTCTATGGGGAGATTTCATGCTATTTGCGTGAATGTTAACTGGTTGCCCAGGAGTGTCATCTGCCAAAATTGTGTTAATTACTTGCTTGTGGGTTTCAGAAAGGAACTTGTCACCTCTGGGTCCCCCTGAACATATTACAACCATCTGGAGTAGGAGTATGTGTTGCAGTGAGACCTGAGAGAAAGATGCTGCCTTTAGAGTAATGTGTTCCTTGGTAGACAATTTACAGAACAAGCCCAGTTCTACCAGAGGGAGGGCACATTCAGGCACATAGTGATAGTTCTGTGATAATTTTAAATCTCTGATGTGGCATTTTAATGGCTTGATATTGGCTTTCTGTGGCATTTGTCCCATTACCCTTATAACCAAGTCTGTTGTTATAGACAATTTGGTGTTTGATTGGGAATACATGTATCCCAAGTGTATCTGAGGCTCCTGTGGTGAAATACTGGTGGGTTGTGAGATGAGTAGGAGATCCCCTGGCCTCCTCTTGCACCTCAGAGCTGTATCCTTGGACTGACCCTCACATTCATTTCTCTTCCATTTACACTGAACCCCCTTTCTATCACATTCTCTTCTTTCCAAAGAGCCAGAGGGCAGGAGCAGGATGTGCTCCTCTGTTCCAGGGACTCCAGACAGAATTTCATGTCACTTAGAGGAGGACCAGGTTCCTGTCCAATGAAGGACCACACCAGCCCTCCAAGTGTTTCACAGGCTGTGTCCTCCCCACCCCTTGTTCCTCATCTGGCTGATTCCAGGATGGATGGAGACCATGACAGAGGACCCCAAGCTCGCGATGGAAACTATTACAATGTGCATTAACTCATCCCAGCCTTGGTTACAGATGCTTCTTGTCCATTTGATATGGTCACCTGTTGATTCCTTTTACCTGAGTTTGTTGTCAGCCTTCCCCATGCTGTATCCCTTCCTTCTTGATCAGGAAAACAGCAAAAACACCTGCTTACAAGAAACTGCATACTTGTGAATATCATACAGAAGGAATAGGGCATTGTATAGCAGGATGTGCTCCTTCCTCAACACAAAATTTCATCCACCTTAAAAGAAGAAAAATCTGACAGTTGCAAGAACACAGATGAACCTTGAAGTCACAACATGGAGGGAAATGTGTCACTCTCAGGATCATAGTGACAGTGTGTGCCCATGTGTGCGAGAACCTGTAGTGGCCAAGGGGATGGGGACAAATGCAGAATGTGGTGTATGCGATTGGGGGCAGGAAGTGGGAGGCACTATTTAATGGCACTGATTTAGTGTGAGAAAGTGAGCATTTCTGGACCTGGATGGTGACGGCGGTTGCCCAAGGGTGTGGATGTAGTTAATGTCACTGTGCCCACTTAAAATGGGAACTGGAGAGCATTATGCTAAGCAAAATAAGCCAGGGGGCAAAAGACAAATATATTATGACCCCACCTATAAGTGGAACCTAACCAACAATATAAAGATGCAAGGAAAATAAGACCAGCAACACTGAAAGGAAAAGAAATCAACAGAGACAAGAGGGAAGGAGGGAGGGGGTGGGGAAAAGGAAGGGAAAGGGAAAGTCAAGGAACATACAGCAAGGACTCATGGACAAAACCAAAAGGGAAGAGCTGAGGGAAGGAATGGGGGAGGGGGTAAGGGAAAGTGCTGGGGGGTAGGCAGAGACAAATATATTTGAAAAAAATAAATTTTAAAAAAGAAAAAAATGGATTCTCATGGTGAATTGTAGTTACTCTATATGATACCACAAATATCACACCAGCACTAATGAGGGGTGTGCACAGGTGTCCCTGGATCATGGTGCCTACTGATCCTGCAGGGCAGGAATAACATCACAGGTCCAAGCAGGGGTGACATGGAAGGTTGTTCTGTGGAGCTCACTTGTGGGAAAGAACCTCAGAAGGGGTGAGAATTTCCCCTGGATATTTGCAGGAAAATGGACTCTGAAGATGCAGGGATTCACCCAGGATCAGGCCATGGGAGTCCCTGGGTTGAGAGAGGAGTGTGAGGTGGAAGCATAGGGACAAGGACAGTGGACAAGTCAATGTTTTAGATGGTGCAGGGCATTACATGTGTCTGGGTGTCTCTTCAGGGGAGATGCAATGCGGGTGGCATGTAAATAGGGCCCAGCACACTCTTTTCCATGGTGTCAGCAGGATGGTGGGGGAGACAGGTGACTGACCATGATGCTCACCCCACACAGGACAGTGAGGCATGGGATGGAACCTCCCTTCTCTGGAAACACTTTGTCCCATGAATTTTCATTTTGCTTCATCCTGCAATCAGGTACCCAACATTTCCATCTGCTCTCACCTGACCTGAGAGTGATAAAAATGACAAGACCTTCAACAGGCTCCACTTATCCACAGTCATGGTCACTAAACCTCCTTGAGAACTGGGACATGGAGACACCCAGGTGCTCATCTGAAATGTGCTTCTTGGCAGATTCACAGGGACATGTGAGGGAGGGGATGTCATGCCCAGGCTAAGATCTATCTTGGGCAGTGAAGGACACATGTCTCTGGGCTGGCCAGGGACATAAATGGGGCTGAGTTCCCTTCCTCCACATTGGTGGCAGGGGCAGGAGCGGGAACAGAGGACAGCTGTCATCAGGAGCAACGGTGTGCTGCTCACTGGAAAAGTCATTCTTACTGCTTCTCTTATTTGGAACCCACCTCATTTTCCTTCATGCTGGTCCCAGTTGGCCTGTGCTCAGGGCTCCTTGCTGGCACCCCATGGGGCCTGCAGGAGTGTGGGTCCATCCCTGTCATCTACCTCACCTCAGTCCCATGTGGCTGCCTCAACTCTCAATCTCAGCTCTCTTGTCAACAAAAGATGAATCTTCTGAGACATTTGTCAACTGAGAAAATCTCATGTCTAGTCCATGGGTGTCCTCATTCTGTCAGATGTGCCCCAGGCCTTGCTGTATACAGTGAGATGAAGGGCGCTGCAGTGGGAAGTTTTTGCGAATGGAGGGTGTGCGAGACTCGGGCAAGCGAACCTGGTTTTGGGCCTTTACCAAGCTACTGAGTCCTATCATGTGTTTCACTTCACTTAAGTGGTGTAATAAAAGGTACAGCTAGTTTGCACTTCGGTTTCCCTCCATGTGTCACCATAAACTTCATGATAACCCTTCCCAGAACGCCAACCTCCAGGTCCCCCACACAGACTCTCATGTGTACACAGTGATGGCAGGTTCTAAACTGACCCTCTGTGACCAGGAAGCAGGTCCTGTCCTCCCCTCACATCTCAGGACACCTGCTGGACCAGAGCCAGAAACTGTATGTCTCTGAGGGAGGTACCCCTGAAGTGAGGTCCCCATGTGGTCTAGGAACATGGGAGGCCTTCTGAGGGGCTCAACTGTAAGAAGGTAATGCACTGCCCTGGGGGAACTGAGAGGATAGGGAGAACACAGGCTGTGTAACAACCACTTCAGCTTCAGGGTCTTGGCTGGATTCTGGCCGGAGGTGCTAACAAGCATGGTCTTTTGCCAGCAGCTGGACTGAGAACGAGGCTGCACCTGCTCTGCCACCAGCAGGCACAGGGGCCTCAGCCAGGGTGGGGAAAAACTTCATTATTTGCAATATTAATACATGAAAATTTACATCAACTCTTTTTGATATGAAATTATGATTATCCCATCTGGAAAGGATTTGTCTACTTCATGTATTTCTTTGGATCGGAATGATTTTTGAGACTAATGTTAATCTATTTTAAGATCCTCTTGAATAATCTATAAAGTTAAAATAGTATGATCCTTCATCCAGTCCAGTTTTAACCATTACACATCAAAAGAAGGGTGGTCCTTTGGCATGTTTCAACGTTGACTCATAACACAACTACTCTCCAATTCCTGATCTATGCCATCAAGACCAAGAGAAGAAATATGCTCAGGTAACAGAAAGATAGTGGATTGCATCCTCGCTTATGAGAATAGAATACATCACATGTAAATTTCTGTCTCGGCTCCTCATTAAATACTCCCCTGGGCGGTGGAGGCTCACAGCTCTCTTCTCACATGGGGTTGAGTCTTTGGGGAAGACAGACCTGTGTGTGGAAGATGAGGCTGCTGGGTCTCCTTCTGTGCATTTTTACAGCCCCCCAGGGTGAGTGTATCAGATTTCAGACAGGGGTCTATGGGATGGTGGTGACTGCACATGGCTGAAAGGGACTGATGTCTTTTGTTTCCAGGTGTGAGATCCCAGGTGCAGCTTCAGGAGTCAGGCCCAGGACTGGTGAAGCCCTCACAGGCCCTCTCCCTCACCTGCACTGCCTCTGGTGACTCCATCAGCAGTGTGTACTACTGGAACTGGATCCACCAGCCCCCAGGGAAGGGGCTGGAGTGGATCGGGAGCATACGTTATAGTGGAAGCACATACTACAACCAGTCCTTCAAGAGCCGGGCCTCCATCTCCAGTGACACATCCAAGAACCAATTCTCCCTGCAGCTGAGCACTGTGAGCTCCGAGGACTCAGCTGTGTATTACTGTGCAGCAGACACAGTGAGGGGAAGTCAGCAACAGCCCAGACACAAATCTCCCTGCAGGAAACAGGGAGGCAGGGCTGCAGGGGGCACTCAGGACACTAGAGGAAGCAGGGGAAACATATACTGACACTAGTCCACAAACTCTGACACCCAAGGACCAGTGCTCTGGCTCCACTATTCCTGCATCAGCACTTGCTTATGATTATTGGGAGACAGTAATCCAAGGTCCACTAAGTTACTAACGTCAAGGCTTCAGGCAGTACACTCTTGGAATGGGAACTTGAACGCTGTTCGTCAGAGAGACCCTCCACTACTAAATCAGGTCAGTATTGACTACACTGAATGGACAAGGGTATCCTGGGTACGAACGTCCCCTGGACAAGCCAGGACCTTCTCATCATGGCCTCTGTAGATTCCAGGTGCTGAGAGAACAGGAAACCACAAGGGACAGCACTCTCCCATCTTCACATAAATTGTGTTTACTTTCTTCAGTCATCAAAGTAGGTTACTCACTTAGCTCCCGTGAGAGTGGGTTCCTGCCTTTGTGAAAGGAAGAGGGGAGAATAGGAACTGGGTTCATTCCGTCTAAAATTAACCCTGTGTGTGTGTGTGTGTGTGTGTGTGTGATATTTATTGACAAGTAGAAGTGCATTAGCTTGAAGGCCATGTGCAGGGATACTCAAAAGGGAACTGTGAGCAGATGAACCTGAGGACATCAGTGCCCCTCAAGGCTGCTAAGAGCTTCAGGACTCAGGGCTGTCAGTCAGTCAGTGCCTCTGACAGCTCTGGCGAAAGGGCCTCCTTCTGGCTGCACAGTGTCCAGGGCTGGGGCTCCCTTCAGGGTCACTGGGGATTACTAAGTACAATGCCCTTTATCCTCATTTGGGAAAATACATGGTGTCCATGAGGGAACATCCTGAGTCAGGGCTCCATTTTCACTTCTGAGAAAAGACCCTGAGAAGTCCATGCCCTATCAACACTGAAAAGACCCTCCTTTGCAGGGCAGGTGTTGGGCAGTAGGTGGCGTGTAGGGCCCATGATCTCAGGGCAGCTCCTTCAGGAGCAGGTGGAGAGGGGATGCTTTTTTTTTTCTCCTGAGAGCCTGTGTCTTCCTGTTTTCATCAAAACATCTGAAATAAAGGTTGGACATGACGTGAGTCTAAAAATGTAACTCTATCAGAGCATTTACTAAACAGAATAAGACAAGGGGCCCACATTTACTGGGAGAATTTCGATGATTTCTTTGTATCTAATATTCAGGAGCTGGATGTCTTGATTCAAGAAATAAAACCTACAAGTATTACAGCCCAGAATGTTGAGGTTCTCTCTGTGTCACCCGAAGGTGTTTTCAATGAGGTGCTTGTCCAGTGAAGCTCATTCTTCTGTGGGAGGATCTCTGTGTTCACAGAGCTTTGGGGATTAGAGTGGGCCAAATACCAGATAGCATAGATTGAATCTTGAACCCTGATCATCCTATTGATCATGTGAACTGTGCCCTCCACTTTCTCAAAGATGGAGTCTGATAATCAGATATGAAATACTTTTCCTCAAGACTCTAGTGAGTAGCAGACATAGACTAAGTTAAATGTGGGTCTGTGTGTGCCCTGAGAGCATCACCCTCAGCCACAGCCTCCCCTGCAGAAGACCTGATGGCACAGCCCCTCACCATGGCCTGGATCTGGAGAGACCTCCTACTGGTGGCAGTGGATACAGGTAAGGGGCTCCCCATCTCCTGGGTTGATGAGGGGATGAGGGAGAGTTAATGGACATTTCCACCCACTGCTACCTCCTCTCCACAGGTGTCCACTCTGAGGAGGATTTGATGCCATCTGGGGGCAGAGAAAGCCTGGGGGCTCAGTGAAGCTCCCCTTCAAGGCTTCAAGATTAACCTTCACCAGCTACTGGATGCACTGGGTGCAACAGACCCCAGGACAAGGGCTTGAGTGGAAGGGGTCTCCTGTAACAATGGTGGAACAAAGTATGCTCAGAAGTTCCAAGGCAGTGTTATCAGGACTAAAGACAAGTCCTTGAGCACAGTACACATGAAGCTGAGCAGCCTGAGAGCTGGGGACATGACCATATATGACTGTACTACAATCACAGATAGGGGATGTCAGCATGAGCTGAGACAGAAATGTCCCTGCAGGAGGGGCTGGGAACAACAGGGGCTGTTCATGGTCCTTGAACACAAGGACCATCTCAGGATCAGATTCACTGCAAGGTGTTTGCTGGTTTCCTGTGTGATTTCCTCTCCCTGTACGAGTTCTCCTCATGAAATATCTCTCAATTCCTTATTCTTCACTCAACTGTGAAGTCTCTGATTTAGTGAAGTCTGTTGTAAAGAAAGACAACATTTTCCCATGGTCAAAAGGCAGAGTCTCTTTAAGACACTGTATTGTCCAATTCCAATGAATCATCTAACTTTCTAACTGATATCAGCTGAATCTAAGCTGAGTCTTTGCTGGACCCAACAATGTAGCCCATCCACACACAGCTCAGTGTCCAAGGAAGACAGAGCAGGCCACGTGTCTGCTGGACAGTAGTCACCAGAGGAAAAGGCAACAAATCTCAGAAGGTAAACAACCCCCGGGTGGTGATGGTCATCGATTTGGCATCGTTCTCACACCACCAATGTAGTGACACCAATTGTAGGTAACACGATGCTGGACAGCGAGACCCACAACAGCTTGTTGTGGATGTCCAGGATGATGACAAACACACTCACACAATGAGGGGATATGGGGTGTTTATCATGCACACTAGAAATATGCCTTGGAGGATTGGGAGAGACCCTTCCACAAGTCAAACACACTTTGAGAGACCCAGGAAAGGAGACTAGCTCAGGTTTTTATTTTGTTGATGTGATGGTGAGGGGATTGTGCTTATAGGGTTTGTGCACTTTCAATCTCCAACTAACCTCTGAAGGGGAGACCCAGGCTTTCTCATCAGGTTTCCTATGTGGATAGATTTTGAGAAGAGGCAAGAATAACTCATCAGTTGTCAGTAGTCAAGTGTAAAACAAAATTGAGTCTGACTATTTCACTGATAAAAAGTAAACAATAATGAAATAAATGGTCATATTGTCTGGAAATCCACCATGTCTGCAGAAAATGAAAAGAATGATTGTAACTAAGCAGGTGATGGAAATGAAGTTGACGGATGATGATGACAGAGGTAGAGAGGGGTCTTCATCCAACGACTCAGAGCGCCTTTCCCCACCAAGTCATCGGGTTTGGAAGCCTTCACTCAGGTGTCTGCTTCCAAAGATGCCAGGCTTCCCCAAAATCCGTGAGTACTAATGAGTTTACCGAGCACTAAAAAACGAACCTTCCAATTTAAGAGAAGTTTGTGTGGTTCTTTGGATGTAAAACTAGACACAAAGGTGAACTCCATGGAGTTTCTCTGCTGCTTTTGCTACTGAAATAACTGATAAGTATACTTCTAATGAGGTTCAATAGTAAGTTTCCTGTCCTGGTCACCACAATATGTACAACTCACAGATCGATGACTATACATCCCATTAGAGAGATGGACAAGAAAAACAGCATTAATCTGTGGGTGATATGAGGGGGCATTAAGTAGGGACGGTTTTCACTTTTCTTTCCTGTCTCAATGCAGCATGACAGAGGCCACCTGTGAGTGCAAGTCCATGAATGCATGGTTTCCTCCATTCGCATGTCATAGGGGACAATGGATATGTCCTGGGGAGAAGATGACTGGTAACCAGTGTGAGTTGAAGGGCCTGTGGACACAGAAGCTCAAAGTTAATGAACCTGTACAAGTTTTCTGTAAAAATGCTGTTTTAATTCTTTGCAGAGATTGTGGGTGGTGGTGTCTAAGAGGTGTGTGCACCCGACAACATGACACAGCTCTGGCTTCTGACAAATCTCTACAGTGAGCACCTCTGTCACTGCTAACAAAATTGGAGAAAATGGACTCTCTAGCTGCTTTTATCAGCTGAATGGGTCATAGGTTTCTGTCATGGAATTCACTCCAGGCATGGCGGAAATGCACACACAGTGAATACAACATGTTCACACCTCATGCAGAGTGAAGCTGGAAGTAACCATGTAAACTGTCCAGAGGGCCCTTGAGGTGTGGTCTCTGGTCAGGTCTCACCTTCACTGCTGGCCCAGGATTTGCTCTTTCTGGTAACACAGGATCAGGAAACAACCTCCACTGTCTCTGGAAGTTTTCACTCCAGGGGTAATTGAAGATGATACCAGTGTGTCTGTCCCATGGATGCAGTTTCATAGGAAAGTTTAACAAGATTCCTTTGAAAGTCTCTGATTCTGAATGGCAACTGTTTTGAATTATCAGATATCTGAGGGAGGTAGACAGCTATAAGGTTTTCTGTTCTTTTTTACTTAAAATCAGAGTAAACAGACATTTCCTAGCAACTGTTTTGCATTCCTCTGTTTATTAATTCTTTGAGGGTTCAGATGGGATGATACCCCAGGTTAAGGCTGCTTGCTTGGCACAGTGAGTTATCAGAGCACTTTCTTAGCTTCCGTGCTACATGATTTGTATTGACTTCCACCCTCACATTATTTCACCTTCCAGGTTGGATGAGGGATTCAGACCTCCTCTAGTCATTCATGTGATGAGGTTTCCTGGAGACATGAGGACCCATGTTTTTTATAGAGAATTTCATCAAATACTACTCCCCAGACTGCTATTTCTTTGCTGTCCTTGTCCTGATTGAAAAGCCCTAGGAACCGCAGTGACTTCCAAAGTCTGGGCTAATTATACATAAGACAGAAGAAGGGTTTGGGATAGAATTTTTTTTTATAATGTTCTGTTCTGGTTAACAGCCTCCAGATTTAACATCGGTGTGTGATCTATCAGCACATAATACCCGGTTCAGGTTCTCTATGAGTCTCTGATAACTCTAGAATGTGGCGATATATTACATATTCAGACCTACAATGAGGGAGGTGAGTGTTATCCCAGACACAAATGTCCCTGCAGAAGGGCATGTGACCACCTGGGGTCATTCAGTGTCCTCAAATACAAGGATTGTCCCAGAAACATGTGAAATTGGGGCTTCAGACTGATTTCCTGTGTGGTTTCCTCAGCCTGAAACAGTTTCCCTCAAGGAACTTCTCTGGATTCTTCATTCTGTGCTCAGCTCTGAATTCCCTCAGTTAGAAACATTTGTTGTAAACAAGAAAATATTCTCATGTGTCCAGAAGGCTGAAGCTCTTCTGTAGTAAACAGTGTACCAGTCCCCACATCTCAGTTTCCAAGGCGGCCAGCAGCAGGACACGTGTGCAATGGATAGCCGGCAAGAGGCTCACGAACCCAAAGCCAGAGGACGAAGACCTCTGATGGTGTTGGTCATTAACTTGACATTATATTCACAGCACCAATTGTAGGTGATATCAGAACAATGCAGAGGGACATGCAACAGTTTTGTGTGGGTTTTCAGGCTTAAACACACACACACACACACACACACACACACACACACACACACACACACAAACACACACCCCCCCAAGAAGACAGGGAGTATTTCCCACAGAGTTGACATATCTGCGCGGATCAAAAAGGACCCTACAGCAAGTCAGATTTCTATAGTAACTCCTGGTTAGTAGTCACCAGTTTGCTTACTGCAGTTTGAACCCCCAGGGAGGAGTCCTAGGATGCGGTTCTCAGTGCGAATCTCCAATACACCTACCGATGCTCTGAGTTTCCCCAATAAAGATGAAATGTGTGAGCTCAGTCCTGGACTTAGCCATGGCCCCTGCCTGTTACCCTCTGCCCCACTCCATTACCTTGGACTCCGTTTCATTTGGGTTAGTTCCCTTTTTTATTTTAAATTCCAGTTGATATTGTATATTATATTTTACAGAAGCATCTGGCTTACAAGAGAATGTCAGGCATTTACACAGATTGTAATGTGATGTATCCAGCTCTCACCCAGCAGCACACACAATTATTACAGCACAACACCCTCTGGGTCCTTCCACGTTGTCCCAGAGGCTACAATTCTTGTTTTTAAATTGCTGAGTGAAGAAGGTGGGATAGTTTTCAAATAAATGTGCTGCCGCAAAATTCCATTTACCTTTTTTCCCATAAAGTAAAACACACATTTTATATAGGTTATCTCCACTGTGGTATAGCATCGATGCTTGTCAATTAATCTCTAGAATTGATTGCTATAAACTTCACCTGGTTGACCTCTCATGAAGCATGATTCAGTTCTACATGTGACTCACTGCCCAGGTGTAGGCCATCAAATAAGACCGGATGACAGCATTCCCCAGTGGCATGATCACACATGAAAATGGATGAAAAGATTTGAAACTATTTTAACCACAGTGTCTAGAGAATAGGACAAAAATGAAGCAGTGAGGCTGCTGCATGTTCAGGGCCAAACTCCACTGAGAGAATATGGCCCAGGAGCACTGCCTGCTTCTCTGTGGAGTTCATGCTTCTGTCTCCTAAAAATCCAAAGAGACACTTCACTTCCTCCAACACTGGGTCCCCATGCTATATGGTCATACTTTGTTCTCAGTTCATAGTCTGATTACTCTGTAGGGAAAACGGGGTCAAATGTAACTCCCTGCCTCCTCTGGTTTTGATGGTTGATTGCCATGGGTGTGCTCACTACTGGTGACCATCCAAGGCATCTCTCATGTTAAACCCCTCCCCATTCATGACAGTTTACTCTCCTAGGTCATGCCCCTGAATCCTGCAGCCTTTGGGTCACTGGGGAGAACACAGAAACATCTGTAAAAAGTAATCATTTTATTTTCATATTATTATTTTCTCTCTTCAACATAAGAATTTTTAATTGCTATCAGAGAGGAAAGAAGGGCTTGAAATAAAGAGAGAATGAGAGAGGAAGAGAAAGAGAGATAGATCCTTTGCCTCCCATACATGCCTAGGTAGAGGATCATCCCTGCCCATATTTAGGACTGAACCTGTAAACTTCAATAACAGGATAGCAGTCGAAGCTACTGAACCAAATTGTCCAAGGCTGGGGAGTAATTGTTAACAAACATGACCATTGGACAAGTCACATGCTGGGGCCATATCCTTCATGTATTTGTCCAAAGCTACAGCTCGATATAGTTGAAGCATATGTGAATAAGGTCCCTCTGCTCATGAAAGCATCCCAGCCTCAACCCTGTAGCTCTGGGATGGGGAGCCCAGCCCAGGATCCCCAGGTGTTCCCAGTGCCTGCTCAGGACAGGACACAGACCACTCACCATGGAGTTTGGGCTCAACTGAATTTTCCTTGTTGTTATTTTAAGAGATAATTTATGGAGTATGAGACCCACTGAGAGAGTGAGTGGATATGATTGACAGGAACAGTGGACAAGGGACAATTTACTGACCAGGACGTCTGGTGTTTTCAGGTGTCTGGTGCTAGGTGCAGCTGTTGGAGTCTGGGGAAGGCTTGAGACTGGGGCATCTCTGAGACTCTCCTCTGAAGTCTCTGGATTCACCTTCAGTAGCTCCCATGTGCACTGAGTCCCCCAGGTTCCAGGGAAGGGGCTAGAGTGGGTCTCAGACATCAATGGGGATGTAGGTACCACATCATATGCCAACTCTGTAATGGGTCAATTTACCTCCTACAGGGACAATGTAAAAAATGTACTGTCCCTGCAAATGAACAGCCTGGGAGCCAAGGACACAGCCGTGTATGATTCTGTGAGAGAAACTGAATGTGAGAAGAGGGGAAGTCAGTGTGAGTCCAGACAGACTTCCCTGTGGAAGACAGGAGGGCTGGGCTGCAGGGAGTGCTCAGGGCACCAGGGGGTACTCAGGACTCAGGGGACCTCTTATCCCCCACAACACAGTAGGCACACCCAAGGAGCAGGTGTGGGCCTGGTGGGGAAGGAAGGGGCTTCTTCTTGGGAGCAGGACTTCCTGTCAAAACTCTCAGCTGCATCAGGGACACTTTTTCCACCTTTGTAACTCTCATGTTCCACTCTCTCACTGCAAACAGTAAAGGGAGTAATGACACTATATTTTTAACAATGAGATTCCGCCTTATGCCTGGGACCTTCCCTTAACCAGGCTCCTGTGTGTCCTTTGTCTACCTTGGTTAAGAACCAGCCTGAATGCTCTTGTATTCCCCATGGTTGGAAACGTTTGCCACATAGTGGGGCGCAGTCCATCCAGGCCCCTGTGTGCTGAGCTCAGGCTCTGTCCCCAACATGCACACAATGTCCTGACACATCTTTTCTCTAACAGCCATGACTCAACCCAAAGTTTTGTGATTTCCCCCCAATACCTTGTCCCTTCAGGTCTCTGTTTCCCCAGCGACACATCACCTTCTTGCTCCTCATTTCCTGGATGGTTGTGAAAAATTTTTGGGTTCTAAAATCTATAGGGCTTACCTATATTGGATGAAGGAAATATGTAATTGTAAATCTTAATATGAAATAAAACTTATTTTCATTAATTTCACATTACAATGCAGAAATATATTTTTAAAATATTTTATCTTTTATGAAGAGGGGGAGGAAAGAAGAAAGACAGGGAGGGAAACCTTCATATGTGAGAGGATACCTCTCGCTCACACCCAAATGGAACATGGTTGTAAACCCAGGCATGTGCCCTGACCCGTGACCTTTCAGTTTACATGTCAGCGGGAGCCACTCCAGCCAGGCCTCCAATGCCTTTCTGTGGGAAACTCATTAGAAACTGAGGGAGATTCTCCTGCCCTGAAGATACAAGCCTCCCTGAGGGAGACCAGACAGCTGGGCTGCAGGGGCTGCTTAGGGCAGCAGGGGACATCAGTGCCACTCACAGTCATTCATGAGCACAAGGGACAGCATTGTCACCTAAGCATGTGCTCTGACTGGGAATGGAGCTGCCCCACCAACCAGGACTCTGTGAGGCTGTTTTATGTCAGTGAACAAGGTGTGACCATTTGTCCTTCCTAATGTGTGAGGTGCTGCCTGACCATGGAAGCCCAGCAGGGGACCAGTGGGACCCTCCTGCCTGAGGTCCTTGGATATGGAGCATCCACATGATCTTTGGTCCTG
>NW_026555202.1:34648-121766 GCF_021234165.1 Pteronotus mesoamericanus
CTTGCAAAAAAACTGTCAATATGTGATTTTTTATAATATTGTTAGTTAGTACATCTTAATTTCTTTCTATTTTGTGGTAAGTCATCGCAGTATCAAGCCTTTATTCCATTTTACAATTCCTCACTGTCCATTTTCACTCTATATCTATGGAGCTATTGATGCCCTTTGAAGCTTTTGAAGAGATGGAAAACCTGAACTTGTTGAAAGAAAACCTAGAGAATTAAAATAAGACGTGTTTTTAAGAGGTCATTATAGAGCAGATACTTTTCCAGCATGGGAAAAAAACAAGTCATAGAGGTCTTTGAAAAAATAAAGACATGCAAAGTAAAATGAAAATTGGTTAAATCTAAATTTAAAATGTCTCCTCTTAGGACCTGAGTCCCTGTGGTATCCATGAAAACAGACTCATAAACCAATCAGGAGTTCACTCAAGCAGGGGGGTGTGCTCATCCAATGTTTGTAGATGCCAGGTAGCCAGTGCATGTTTCAGGAGATGCTGGTTTCCATCTGAGCTGAGGTGTCAATGTAAGAGCAACCAAAGTCATTGATGGTCATATAATACCCTACTAATTCCGGTAGTATATAGTCTAAGGCAATTTGATTACCTAAGACAACTTAACCTAGAGAGTCCCAAGATTTCTAAATATTAGCAGGTAGGTGTTACTTTTGTAGGCTATGATGATTACAGTGTTAGAGAGATTCTGAAGTACATGCTGATAGGTAACTTCTCCACATCATGGCAATAGAGTCCAACTAAGGAAACATTCATTGTCTGGGATTACCTAAGGAGATCTCATCCTGTTTCTGTGAATGTTTTGATTGCCCTGGACTGCCATCAGCCACAAATGTTTTAATAACTTGCTTGTAGCATGCAGGATGGACCAGTCTAATTTTGGTCCACCTGAACATGTTAAAACGATCAGGAGTTGGAGTAAAATGGCAGTGAGACTCCAGAGAAAGCTGTAGCCTTTTGGGGAATATGTTGCTGTGTAGGCAATGTACAGAACAAGCCCAGGTCCAGCAGAGGGAGGGGACATTCAGGTACCTAGAGAAAGTTTTGTGATAACATTAAATCTCTGATGTGGCATCTTAATGGCTTGATATAGGCTTTTTGCTGCATTTGTGTCATTATCCCTATGAGCAAGTCTGTGTTTATACATAGTTTGGTATTTGATAAGGAATACATGTGCCCAAAGGTATCTGAGGCTACTCTGGAAAAATAATGATGGGTTGTGAGATGTGGAGAGGAGCCCCTAGGACAGCCTGCCTCATTGCCTGAGTCTCCATTCCAAGTCAATTTCTGCTTATGTGCCTCTTTATATTCATTTATTTTTGTGTATCCCTGCTGCTAGTCACTTGAGCATTTTCCAATGGAGAAATTCTGTACCTGGTCTTTTGTTCTTGCTTTGATTTTGTCTGTGTCTCACACAAGATTTTGGTCCTGACTCTTTTCTGGGGAAAGGGTGTTGGATGATTTCTACAGCTGCTTCCTGCTGGAGAGCGATACGATTTTCCTTTAGAGACAAGATCCTTTTTCTCAGTTGGATGGGAGATGAGGCCACGGTACAGAAGAGGGTGACAATGGTGTCTAGAGTTGGTATTCCCTGATTAGCAGTAGGGACATGTAACCTGGAGAAGTCAGATTGTAGTATTAATATCAATATAATAGAAGAAGTCAGAAAAATTTAGGACCTAGTTCTGTTCATAAGATAAAAAAAATAAAATATTGAGGACATTTCACTGAAGTTGAGTTTAATGTCAATAACTGCATTACTGGCATAAACGCAATAGGAAAAACAATTGATTCTGTAGGTTCTCTTTAATATGTTTTGCTGGAATCTTGTAAGGAAATGAATGATGGAGCTTTAATTACTCCACCAGGCACAGAGACCAAGCTGTTTGTTTGCTATTGGGCTTTACTTACGATACCTATTACTTTGGGGTGAGTTCGTTAAGTTCTGGAGTCCCTCCCAAAGTTTGTTTCCCCCTGGCCACCTCTCAGGAAAGCAACGTCCACTCCTTGCCTGGGAAGACTTCCATGAACATTCTGAAGATGCAAGTTACCAGGCTCTTTCTCAATTCCTGAGAGATCAAATGGGAAAAACATATAAACGGGTCAATATTGTTTCATAAAGTATAATTTACCAAACTGATTAAATAAACTGCAACTTTCCTTATGCCTGAAAATCAAAAAGATTAAAAAATTAGCAATACTGTCATCAATAGTAACAAAACTACAGTGATCTTTCCTTCATTCTGTCCCATAACTCATTTTGTGTGTGTTAACTATATGCTAATATATCTATAAGTTCAACCACTCCATAAGGTTCTAGTAATCTTTATCTAATTCAGAATCTGTGATCTGAACATTTATTCTCAGAGTTAAAAAAATTTAGAATAAGTCATATCCTTTCCTTGGATCTTTCTGAAGATATAATGCATTTATAATCGCATCAAGACCAAATAATGACTGTCCCTAAGTGACAGAAAAAGAAATGTGAAATGGCATGGTTATAGATCTGATTATTATGCAATTGACAAAGAAAGTTTCTTCTCTGTAGCAACATTTCAAGATATCTTCACATTACAAATGAAATTATATCAGTGCTTTATAGAGTCTTGAAGATTTTCATATAATTTGTAAACTTCCATTTTCATAATAAAATGTGTAAAAATGGAACAGAGTTCTTATTTTTCTTTTCTAATAAAATCACACTTTAAAAATATTTAATTTACTTATTTTTAAATTTGTTTCCTTTTTAATTTTTCAAATACATTAGTCTCCATTTACCCGCCACAATTTTCCCCTGCCCCACCCACGCTGCTCAATCTTTCCCCACCTTGGCTCCCTCTATGAGTCCTTCACACCTGTTCCTTGATCCGAGCCTTCCACTTCCCCTCCCTGCTACACCCCTCCCTCCCTCCATCCCTCCAATCCCCATCAGTTTCCTCTTTCTTTCAAAGTGGCTGGTCACATTTTCCTCACTTGCTTGCTTTGCTGATTAAATTTCACTTATAGGTGAGATCATATGGTATTTACCTTTCACTGCCTGGATTATTTCACCTAGCGTAATGTTCTCCAGTTCCATCCATGCAGTAGAGAAGGCTCGTAGCTCTTTCTTTCTCTCTGCTGTGTAGTATTCCATCGTGTAAGTGTACAGTGGCTTTTTGATCCACTCATTTACTGATGGGCACTTAGGTTGACTCCTTGGCTATTGTAAATTGTGCTGCTAGGAACTTTGGGGTGTATAGGTTCTTTTGAATTCGTGTTTTGGGATCCTTAGGTTAAAATTCCAGCAGTGGAATCACGGGGTCAAAAGGCAGTTGCATCTTTAGCTTTTTGAGAAAATTCCACACTGTTTTACATAGTGGCTGCACCAGTCTGCATTTCCATAAACAATGGACTAAGGTTCCCTTTTCTCCACAACCTCACCAGCACTCATTGTTAGTTGATTTATTTATGATAACCATTCTGACTGGTGGGAACTGGTATTTCATTGTGGCTTTAATTTGCATTTCTCTGATGGCTAGTGATGACGAGCATCTTTTCATATGTCTCCAGGCCTTATGTATGTCCTCCTTGGAGAAGTGTCTGTTCAGGTCCTTTACCCATTTTTTTTAATTGGATTCTGTGTCTTCCAGGAGTAGAGTCATGTGAGTTCTTTATATATTTTGGATACCAAACCCCTGTCTGAGATACCATTAGCCAATATATTTCCCCATACGTTGGTTCTCTCTTTTTTTTTTTTTTTTGCTGATGTTTTCTTTAGCTGTGCAGAAGCTTCTTATTTTGATGAACTCCCATTTCTTTATTTTTTCCTTAATTCCCCTTGCTCTAGGGGACACATTTATGGAAATATTGCTGTGTGGGATATCTGAGAGCTTCCTGCCTATATTCTCCTCTATGACTTTTATAGTGTTGCAACTTATGTGTAAGTCGTTTATCCACCTTAAGTTTATTTTTTGTATAGTGTGAGTTGGTGCTCAAATTCCAATTTTCACATGTAGCTGTCCAACTCTCCCAACACCATTTGTTAAGAGGCAATTTTTACTCCATCACATGCTTTTGCAACCTTTTTTCAAATATTAATTGACCAGAGAGACATGGGCTTAATTCTGGACTCTCTATGCTGTTCCATTGATCTGTCTGTTCTTATGCCAGTACCAGACTGTTTTGATTACAGTGACCTTGTAATATAGTTTGATGTCAGGTATTGTGATCCCTCTTACTTTGTCTTTGTTTCTCAAAATGGCTACAGCTATTCGTGGTCATTTCTTGTTCCATATAAATTTTTGAAATGATTGTTCTATGTCTGTGAAATACATCATTAGTATTTTAATAAAGATTGTGTTGAATCTTTACATGGTAGTATGGACATTTTGATGATGTTAGTTCTTCCAGTCCAGGAACATGGTATATGTTTCCATTTACTTGTCTGTTCCTTAGTTTCTATCTTCAGTGCTGCATGGTTTTCTGTGTACAGGTCTAAAAGACAGTTTTATGTCAGCTGTCTCCCATGTGGTATAACATTGATGGTTCTCAATTAATGTCTTGATTTGATGGCTATCAAATTCACCTTGTCTACCCAGCACCGGAGTATCATTCAGTGAGAAATCCCCAAGACAAAATTTTTAAAGCATTTTGGATACATTTGATCAGTCACTGCACCTTCTCCATACATAGTACAAAACTTTTTGCACTTCGAGTTTTTGTTGCATTTTTATCTCCCTTGAAATAGTAAAGCATAATATGCTGGAAGTGTTGCATTATCTTCCATTTTTAATATTAAGATGGCTACACCAAAAAATGACCAATTTTGATGTTGTTTTCCCAAATGCATGCTGGCATGACAGCTGTCACAACACAATTTAACAAAATTACTTCAAATGAAATTAAGGACAACTATGCACTACAGGAGCCATTTTACAAAAATAACATTTTGGCCAATTGATATAGCAATGGCTATTTGACTATGTAAGGCTATTTCTGAGGAAAGTGAAACAAGACAATTTGAAAGAGCTTCATGAGGAAGAAAATCACAACATAAAGAACAAGAACCTTAGTAGTGTTGGGCCCGGGCTTGCTACATTCCACCATCCATGCCCCAGGGAGGATGTCTTCCCAGTTCGGTACACTGCTCCATGCAGCATGGGGCTTCATGCCCAGGTGACAGCTATCCTCAGTGGCCTGTGCAGGAATGAAAATGAATCAAGACATAAGGGACAAACCTTCTGAAATGTCCCTCGGATAAACCAAGGATGAACTTGTGTCTGTGTGTGTGTGTGTGTGTGTGTGTGTGTGTGTGTGTGTTTTAATTCCTGATTAGAACTATGTCATATTTTCACAGACCAACAAATGCTGATGGTGAAATTAAGACAAATGCCACAACTGACCAGGTTAAAGAAAGTCGTATAGTGTGGCCCCAGGGAGAGGAGACTATCTAAATGTAATAAATGAATGAATAAAAGTGCTGCTCATCATATCAACTATTATTTCACTAAGTCTCTGTTATTTCTTATTCCTGTTTGGTTTTGAGGTTGTTCATAATTAAATTTCTATAATTTTAACATGCTTACTTGACAATCTTTAACTACACTTTCACCTAAGAAGATATAGTCATGATTGAGGTTCATGATTTGATATGACTCTCTGCCCAGTTATCATCCATCTAATGAGGACCAGGTGAGAGCCTTCCCCAGTGGCATGTGCACACATGAAAATGGATGAAGGAGGTTTGAACCTGATTCTACCACAGACTCTAGGAATAAAAACAAAAACGAGACAGTGAGGCTGCTGCTCATTCATCACCAAACTCCACTGAGAGAATATGGCCTGGGAGCACTGCCTGCTTCTCTGTGCAGTTCACGCTTCTGTCCTCAATGGTCCACAGAGATGTTTCACCTCCTCAAACTCTGGGCCCACCTTCTCTAGGGACACACTCTGTTCTTAGTTCATGATCTGATCACTTTGTAGAGGAAATAGGGTCTGATGGAGCTTCCTGCCTCCTCTGGTTGTGATGGTTGATTTCTATGTCGTGCTCACTACTGGTGACCCTCCAAGGCTTCTCGCACATTAAACCCCTCTTCATTGATAGCAGTTCACTCTCCTAGTTCATGCACCCATCTCCTGGAGCAGTTGGGCCACTGGGGAGGCACAGGAACATGTGTAGGAAGTAATTCTTTTTTATATATTATTATGTTTTGTCTTCAACAGAGGACTATTTCATTGTTATCAGAGAGAAAGGAAGGTGTGGGGGGGGAGAGAGAGAGAGAGAGAGAGAGAGAGAGAGAGATTGGTTGTCTCCCATTCAGGCACAGACAGAGGATCTTATGTGCCCAGGACCGGAGATCAAACTTGCAACCTTCTATAACAGAATGACAGTCCTACCTATTGAGCCAAACTGTCCAGGCTAGGGAGTAATTATTAACAGACATGTCTCCTTGGACAAGTCACACATGGGGCTATGTCCTCCATATCACCGGCCAACAACCCAGCTCCCTATACAGTTGGAGGGCATGCAAATACAGCCCCTCTGCTCAATGAAATCAGCCCAGCCCCATCCATGCAGCTCTGGGATAGGTGCCCAGCTCAGGTTTCCCAGGCATTCCCAGCTTCTGCTCAGGACAGGACACAGACCACTCACCATGGAGTATCAGCTCAGCTGGGATTTTCCTGTTGCTATTTTAAGAAGTAATTTATGGATAATGAAAAACACTGAGTATGTGAGTGGATATGATTGAGAGAAATAGTGGACAGGTGACAGTTTATTGACCAGGGCATCTTTGTATTTGCCCCTGTCCAGTGTGAGGTGCAGCTAGTGGAGTCTGGGAAGGCATCAGATGGGGGCATCTCTGAGATTGTTCTGTGCAGCCTCTGGATTCACCGTCTGTAGCTCCCACAGGCACAGCATCCACCAGGCTTCCTGGAAGGGACTGGAGTGGGTCTCAGACATTAATGGGGATGGAAGTACCACGTAATATGCCAACTCATTGAATGACAAGTTTGCTTTCTCCAGGGACAATGGCAAAGACTGCTGTCCCTGCGAAAGAATAGCCTAGCAGACAAGGGCACAGCCATGTATTCCAGCATGAGGGAAACCGAGGGAAAGTCAGCCTAAGGTAAGGAGACTTTTCTATGGGAGACAGGGGGGCTGGGCTGCAAGGAGAGCAAGGTATTACCACTTATCTAAACTTGTATAAATGTCTGACCACTCTGCTGTAGGCTAGGTGCTCCCTGGCACTGAATGTTCATGATGGTAGAACCCCTCACATTATAAATGATTAGGATGCTGATTACATACCTTAGATCAAGTCTTCGGAACAGAGTCAAGTGAACTATCTTGACTTACCAAGATTCAGGCACATTTTGACACACTGTTGTGCAGAGTATGAATTCATGAGACATACCCTCATATTTCCTGGGTGGCTTGTATAGGTCTCATAGCTGAGCCTGGAGGCTGCACTGGCATTCACCTGAGGGAACTGGGAGGTGCTCTCTTTTTTGTGCCTAGTGTATACATGGGTCCTGTTGGCTTGGTGTCGACCACTGTCTGAGAGACCACACGTTCAATCTTCTGGAATCCTTGAGGGGCTGGATATCATAGGCCAGGTCATCCACCTTCACCATACCTTTCAGGACGCTCTAGAAGGTGTCCATGGTGACTGTGGAGAGAGGAACATCTTCCAGGAGCTGAGGTGGTAACAGTCCAGAGAAACAAAGTGGACATCCACCTGCAAGACTCCCTGGTCAGCCTGACTCATCATCACCAGATTTTGTGAACAAAACAGTTTCTTGCTCCACATGTGGATGATGTGTCTCTGACCCCCAAAACTCAGGCTGTAGGAGAGCCAGCCTGGTGTCCTTTGTCATGGAGCAGCTCCTTCCTGGACTCACCACCTTAGAGGGGATATAGTGCCATAAGGGACAGAGTTGAGAATGGTGAACAGGCCATTGTCACCCAGAGCCCAAGGGGCAAGAGGGGCATCAGCAGGGTGACAGAGCCCTCTGCCAGCCCCATGTCCCTGCTTGGGGACAACTGCTGGTAGGAATGGAGAAAGGGAGGACCCTCAGAGAAGCCAGGTCCTAACCATTTGCCGGGTCCCTTGCTGACAAGAAGGCAGTGAGAAAACCTTCCCTGGGTGGGGCAGCTGAGGGAATTAGCTAACAGTGACAGGGTGTGGCCAAGGGACCTGAAGTCAGCTGTGAGGTCAGTGTGAGCCCAAGATCAAACCTCCCTGAGGGAGACAGGAGGGCTGGGCCCCAGGGGACACTCAGGACACCAGGGGCTCTCAGGAGCACCAGCGGATATCTATCTCCCTCTCCCTCTCCCCCCCCCCCTCTCTCTCATCTATCTGTCTACCTGTCATCTAACCTATCTATCATCTATCTAGCTATTTATCTATCATCTGTTGTGTAGAGCGAGTGTCAGGAGAGAGAAGAAGAGGGAAGGAAACATCCACATGGAAGAGGTTGCCTCTCGCTTGCCATGAACTGGAGCCTGGATGTATACCCAGGCATTTTCCCTGACTGGAGAACTTTTGGTTTACATGTTGGCATGAGCCACACCAGCCAGGACTAAAATATTTCCTGTGGAAAACACTTTAGATACAGAGAGAGCCTGGCTCTCCTCACATGCAGACACAAGCCTCCATGAAAGAGACAGGATGGTGGGACTGCAGGGTCTACTAGGAACACAGGGGACATCAGTGCCACTCAGGGTCACTCATGAGCACAAGGGACAGCATTGTCACCCTGAAGCCTTGAGAGCACCAGGGACATCAATACTACCAGGGAGTTCTAATGACAGAAGAGGACATCAGAGCCACTTGGGCACACTAATGAGCACAAGGGACATCAATGTCACCATGGGGGGATCAGGACACCAAGATGTATTGCTGACACCAGGAAGGTAAGTGCTACTATATGGAGAGGTTCGGCTCAGAGGAGAAATTCTGGATGTAGAAGGTTACACAACTTTTGAATGTGCTTAATGACACTGTGTGCACTAAAAATGTATTAGCCTAGTGAATATTTGAAACAAAACCCTCAGAATGGGTATGACTGTTTTATGTGTTTTTCCAGAGAAATGGAATCTGGGAAGAGGGGGAGCCTGGACCAGGCAACTGGGTCATGGGCATCCCTGGGCTGAGAGTAGGGTATGAGGTGGAGGCGTGGGATCAAGGAGAGTGGGTGAGTCACATCCTGACAGAGTTCAGGACATGACAAGGACCTGGAGCCTCTTTGAGATGTGATATGGGTGGCACGTCACTAGGGCCCTGCACTCTCTGACTTACAGTGTCACCAGAGACAGTTGTGGTGATGCACAACCGTCCATGACGCTCACCACACACAGGGCCATGTCGCACAGAATGCACCTGCCCTTTTCAGGAGATATTTTGTCCCAGTGAATTTTCACTTTACAGCATCCTCTGAGCAGCTAACATGGAATAGGAGTGAGATAAATGGCGATGCCTTCAACAGGTTCTAATTATTGGGTCACAGTCTCTAAAGCTCCTTGAAAACTGGGGCCCAGAGACACCCAGGTACCCACCTGAAATGTTTCTCAGAGCAGCATCGCTGGGAAAAGCAAGAAAGGGAGGACATTTCCCACCTGAGGGCCCCTGGGTAAGGTGATGACATACAGGCTTCGACAGGGCCCTAAACGGGGACCCAGTTCTCCTCCATGTTTGGGGAGGGGACAGAAACAGGTTACCAAGCACCAGTGTACACGGGGGCACAGGTGTGCTACTCACTGGAGGAGGTGTTCTCACAGCTTCTCTCTTTTGGCATCCACCTCCCTGTCCTTCATGCTGGGCAAAATGGGCAGGTCCTGGCACTCTACATGTGTCCCCTGCCCCTGCAGGACAGTGGTGACAAGTCTGTAACCGATGCCATCTTGGTCTCACGTGGATACAGCCACCCTTAACTCTCACTGTTCCTGTAGAAGAAGGGGAAATCTCCTGAGACACTTGTCACCTGAAGAAATCGCTCAGATGGTCCTTAGATGCCCTCAGTCTGTCAGATGAGCCCCAGTCCTCCCTGTGCACTGTTAGATGACAGACACTGCAGTGGGGAGTTTCTGTGGATGGAGGGTGTGTGAGACTCACACAGGCAAACCTGGTTTTCAGCCTTTACCAGGCTATTGAGTCCCATCATGTTTTCCATTTCACTCAATTGATTTAATAAAAAGTACAGCAAGTTAGCCCTTTGGTCTCCCTCCATCTGTCACATGGCCCATCATGAGCTCCCAGTCCCCTTCCCAGGACATCATCCTCCAGGTCCCACCCTCAGGGTCTCAGGCAAACACATGGATGGCAGGTTCCAAACTGACCCTCTGTATCATCGAATCAGGTTCCATCCTCCTCACACATCTCAGGACACTGCTGGCCTAGAGTCAGAGCCTGCATGTCTCTGGGTGAAAAGCCTCCAGGGCTAAGTGCCCCATGTGGCCAAAAAACCCGAGAAGCCTCTTGAGCAGCTCACCTGTGGGACTGGGTGGCACAGACCTGGAGGAACTGCGTTGAAAGGAAGGACACAGTGTGTGTAACAGCTGTGTCAGTTTCAGGGCCTGAGCTGGACTCTGGGCAGCAGGTCCTAACCTGCATGGCCCATTCCCTGGAGCTGGACTGAGACAGAGGCTGCACCTGCTCTGTCACCTGCAGAAACAAGGACCTCAGCCAGGGCAAGGGAAAGACTTCTTTATTTTGCCATATTTTTACATTAAAATTTACATCATTTTTATATGAAATTATGACTATCCTATCTGGAAAGGATATGTCTACTTTGTATGTTTCTTTATGCTTGGGCAGATGTTTGGGTGAATGTGACTTTGTTTTAATATCTTCTTGAATGATATATGAAATTAAAATCATGCGATCCCTCTTCCAGTCCAACTTTAATTGTTAAACATAGAAAGAAGAGCTGTCAATTGACATGATTCAGAGTTGACTCGTAACCCGACTGCTCTTCCATACTTGACCTTCGCCATCAAGTCCATGAAAATAAATGTCCTCAGGGCACAAAGACAGTGACCTCAGCCTCTTCCTTCCTGTGAGAATGGAGTCCACCACATCCAAATTTCTGTCTCTGATCCACTTTAAATTCTCCTCTGGTCTGTGAGGGCTCACAGCTTTCTCCTCACACAGGGCAGAGTCTCTAGGGAAGTCAGACCTGTGTGTAGGAGATGAGACTGCTGGGTCTCCTCCTGTTCCTGCTGACAGCCCCCCAGAGTGAGTGTCTCAGATGTCATAAATGGGTCTATGGGTTGGTGTTGATGGAACAAAAATTACACGGACTGTTGTTGCTCTTTGTTTCCTGATGCCTGGTCCCAGATGCAGCTGGAGCAGTTGAGCCAGGGAACTCTCAATCCCTCAGAGACCCTCTCCCTCACCTTCACTGTCTATGGTGAATCCATCGCCAGTGGTTATGATTGGAACTGGATCCACCAGCCTCTAGGGAAGGGGCTGGAGTAGATTGGGAGCATAGATGACGATGAGGACACTAACTACAGCCCATCCTTCAAGAGCTGAGTCTCCATTTCCTGGGATATGTCCAAGAATCAGTTGTCCCTGAAGCTGAGCTCCATGAGCACTGAGGACTCAGCTGCGTATTACTGTGCAGGAAGCACAGTGAGGGGAAGAAAGCAAGAACCTAGACACTAACTTCTCTGAAGAATCAGGGAGGCTGGACTCTAGTTTGTCCCCAGGTCACCAGAGGAAGCAGGGGAACACTACACTGACACTGGTCTACAGTCTCTCAAATGACAGGACCGATTTTATGCTTCAACTATTCCTGCATCAGCATCTGCTTCTGCTCCTGGGGAGATCCTAGTCCATTGGCTACTGTGTTACTACCGTCGAGGCTTCAGGCAGTGCAATCTGAGAATGGGGACCTGTCCACTGTAGGCCTGAGAGACCCTCCACCCAATATCAGGTCAGTGTTGGCTACACTGAGTGGACAAGGCTACCCTGGGTCTGAAACTCCCAAGGACAAGCAAGGACCTTCTCACCATGGCTTCTGCAGGCTCCATGAGCTGGGAGAACAGACAACCACAGGGGTGAACACTCTCCCATCTTCTGTCAATTGCCTTTGCTTTTATTCTGTCATTAAGTAGGTCACTCATATACTTCCGATGAGAGTGGGGATCCTGTCCACGTAAAGGGAACAAGGGAGAAGGGGGAACCGGGGTTATTATCTATAAAATTATCAGTGTGTGTGTGTGTGTGTGTGTGTGTGTGTTTGTGTGTGTGTGTGATTAATTGAACAGTAATAGTGCATTTGAATTAGGGCCATGTGCAGGGATACTGACATGAGAATGGCAGGTTAGTGAACCTGAGGACATCAGTGTCTCAGGGCTACTGAGACTTTCTGGACTCAGGGATGTCAGCTGAGTCAGTACCTCTGGCACCTTCAGCAAAGGGGTTCCTTGGTGGCTTCCCAGTGCCCTGTGTCAGTCCTTCCTACAGAGTCACTGGGGATTTCTAAGTACAGATCTCTTTCTCTTGAGTTGCCTAAACACATGGTGTCCCTGAGGCAGCATCCTGAATTCAGGGCTCTGTTTTCCCTTCTGACAAAAGACCCTGATAAGTCTATGCTCTCTCAGCCCATACAAGACCCTCCCTTGTGGGGCAGGGATTGGGTAGCAGGTGGCATGTAGGATCCAAAATCTCAAGGATGCTGCTCCAGGAGCAGGTGGAGAGGGAGCTGGGGAAGTGTATACCCTGAGGGAATTGGTATTCTTGTCTTCATCAAAACATCTAAAATAAGGGTTTAACATGGTGTTACTCTAAACACCTATCTCTGTCAGAGTATTTACCAGACTGAATGAGACAAGGGAGCCACAGTCAGTGGGAATATTATAATGGCTTCTTTATATCTGACTTTTAAGGGGCTGGAGGCCTTGATAGAATAAATAAAACCTAAAGGATTAAAGCCCTGAACTGTCCAGGTTCTCTCTGTGCCACTCAAAGGTGTTTTCAACGGGGAACTTGTCCAGTGAGGCTCGTTCTTCTGTGGGAGGAGTTCTGTGTGCCAAGAGCTCTGAGACATAGAATGTAGCACATATCAGATAACACTAGTTGAATCTTGAACCCTGATCATCCCACTGATTATGTGCCTCCTCCACCTTCTCAATGATGGAGTCAGATAAACAGGTATGAATATCTTTTCCTCATGACTATGCAAAGGAGAAGAGGTAGACTAGGTAAAATATTGGTCTGTCTGGGCACTGAGAGCATCACTCTCAGCCACACCCTCCCCTACAGAGTCCTGAAGGCCCAGCCCCTCTTCAAGGACTCATGCTGGAAGCCCTCCTCCTGGTTGCAGTGGCTACAGGTAGGGGTTCCTTTGCTTCTGGGTTGAGGAGGGGACCAGGGACAGTTAAGGGAAATACCACCCTGTTCTGCTTCCTCTCTTCCTGTGTCCACTCCCAGGTGTAGCTTGTCATATCTGGGGCTCAGGTGAAGCAGCCTCGAACACAGTAAATGTCTCGGACAAGGCTTCTGCCTACACCTCCACCAGTTTCACTGTATTCTGAGTATGACAGGTCCCAAGACCGGGCGTGAAGTATATGGGCTTGCTCAACACAAACACTGAAAAAAAACCCACGTAGCCTAGGGCTTCTTGTTGAAGAACATTATTTTGTCTTCACGGACACCCCTCTCACCTGGCTTTTCTGCAGATTAATGCCGTGATGTCTTATGACACAGCCTTGTATTGCCATGCAAGAGACTTAGTGTGATCACTCACTTCAAGAGTGTGTCACAAATCCATCAGAAGTGGCATGGTTGGACTGGGCTGAGGAGATGACAGGGCGATGGGCCTCCTGACTTCCTCACTCACAGCCATGTAACAGAGACTGGTACTGATGCTGCCAGGGGCACAGAAGAAATCCAGGAAAAAGTTTCAAGAGTCCACATGCACTGCAAGGAAGGGGCAGGGAAGAGGCTCCTGGAAGGACCCCTGTTATTTCCTGGGGTATTTGCAAGGGGTACATTGGGAGCCTCCTTGTCATATGAATAAGGGATGTTCATGGATGTATCATCTGGGAATCTTGGTCAGGATCAAGTTTTGTGAATCAGACACTAGTGACTCACAAGAAAGTCTATGACATTCCTTATTTCTGAATAATGGAAGTGTGCTTGGGCAAGTGTAGGGACACAAAAGTCAAGGATGAAATTCTATGACCTTTACTCTGGCCAATTATCACAGGGATGATCTTCTGTCAGCCAAGTCAGTGAGGGCAGGTGTTCCAGGTTCCAGCACATTTGCCAACATCACAGAATACTGTCAATCCTCTCTCACAATGACATCCTAAGGAGTCTCCCCATCTGAGGCCACAGTCCCACATGCGCCCCTGTTCCTGGCCTAGTACTGATGGTCATCAAATAGGAGGGAGCAGAGCCGTGATATCCTTCACAATGGGAGACCACATCCTACCCATTCAATGTTTCTTTGACAATGGAATTACTTATGGCAGATCAGGGGCTGCCATGTGCACACATTTCTTCCTGTACAATCTGCTACTTGGAGAGTGAAAACGTTTCAGTGGATAGATGTCAAGGTGGTGGCAGAACAACCTTTACTCCAGAGCCTATGCGTGAGCACTCCTGCATGAATACATGTTTCCCACCTCAAGTTTATATGTATAATTCCTCATCTCCAAAGGGAATAGTGTTAAAAGGTGAGGCTTTGGCTGATAATTAGGTCAAGAGTGTGCCCCATGAATCATTACTCCCTCTTTCAATGAGCCCAGAGAGTTCTCTGATCCTTCTTCCCTGTGAGGACGGAGCTGTAATTGTCAGATGTGGCCCAGGAAGAGGTTCCCGACTAGAAAACACATGAAATGTCATCAATTGCAGGCCAGGCTACCTGACACTTCAAAAGCTAATACTCCAGTGTCAAGTTTGAGGAAAGAGACAGCCATTCTAATCAGGCTCCAGTCCCCCGGAAGATGAAATACTCTCATCTCAAAACCCATTAACATCCCTCACTACAGTTGTGTTTATTATGGGAAGGTAAAGTGACAAAAAGCACACATCAATCATGGGCTGAGGCTGTGGATGTGCAGACAATGTCTTGGTTGTAACAATATGGACCTTCAAGGTAATCTTTCTAGAACAATTTGGTGCCTGGTAATTTTTTTTGTGCCATCTGTGATTCCCAAATCTGAGGTCAAGGCTGTTTCTTATACAGCAGGACTGGAAGTGGTCCAGTCCTGCTATATGCTTCCAAAAACTATCAATATGTGCATTTTCATAAGGAGAATAGTCTTAATATACTTCTATTCCATTATAATTAACGGCAGTATGAAGTTTTTATTCCATGGTATCATTCCCCACTTCAATTCTTCCTCCATTTCTATGGAGCTATTGACGGCCTTTGCAGCTTCTAAAGAAATGGAAAACTGGAGCTTGCTGGAAAGGAAAATCTTTGAGTTAAAAACAGTTGTGTAATTTGCAGGCCCTTAAGAAGCATATACTGCTTTTTTGTCATAGTAAAACCAAGTCATAGAGATCTTTGAAATAACAAAGGCAAGCTTTATAAAGAGAAGAATGGTTAAATGTAAATTAAAAAAAGTCTCCTCTTTGCACCTGTTCCCAGTGGTATCCATATAAATAGACACATAAACTAATGTAGAGTTCACTCAAACACAGGGATATGGTAATGCAATGATTGTTGATGCCAGGCAGCCAGTACGTTTTGGGGATGCTGGTTCTGATCTGAGCTCAGGTGTCAATGTAAGAACAATGGTAGGGTTTGATGGTCAGGTAAAATCCTGCTGGTTCTGCTACTATGTAATCTAAGGCAAATAGATTACCTAAGACTATTTTATCTAGAGACTCTCGAGATTCCTTAATATTAGCAGGTGAGGTGTCAGTTTCATTGGCTATGATATTTACAGTCTTAGAGAGATTTTGAAGTACACGCTGATGTGCAGCTGCTCCTGACGAAAGTACTAAAGTCCATCTAAAGAAACATTCATCGTGGCGGGGGCGGGGGGTTCAGGGAGATCTCATGTGTTTTGGTGAACTGATTCACAATCTCCAGATAAAATACTACAAGCATGTTCTTCCTGTGAAGGGAGAGCGTGAGAGCCAATGACACAGCCATGCATTACTGTGTGGGAGACACAGGGGGGAAACAGTATGAGCCCAGACACAAGTCTTCTCAATGAAACAGGAGGGTTGAGCTGCAGGAGTCACTCAGGACTCCAGGTCGCACCCAGGTCCCATGGGTTCTGCAGGAGCAGAGCACTTGTAGGTTTTGCTTCATCCCTGGCCCAGGAGCTTACTCTCTATTTGACATTCAACATGCAGATGCCTGAGAGAACCCTCACCATGAAGAATCTAAAGTGTATTCCTCTCCTCCACCTAAATGCATTAGCAGGCACAGGTGACCTCTGCCTGAGGAAGGCGTTTCATTATTAGCTGCATTGTGCTGTTTGGTTTTTGTGCTGGTTTGACTCCATTACAAGGTGCCCCAACTACTTTCTGAAACATATTCTTGTGTTTGTCCATAATGTGTTTATGGGGGGACTATCCTTTGAATAAGTGGCTCAGAAAAGCAGATTGTTTGCCCAATACAAATGGGCACCTTCCACTGCACTGAGGGGCTGTTGAAACAAAGATGAAAGAGGCAAAATTCAACCCTTCTTGTCTGTGTGCTGCTTGCTCTGTGTTGGACAGGGGTCTGCTCCTGCTCTGGGCTCTATTTTCCTCACACTCTAGACCAGGTTAAGTTACAACAGCAACTCTCCTAAGTATGCTTCCTGTAACCATAGTTCATGGGATTATGGGAAGTCTCATGGATCAGAATATAAGCACAAATTCCTTATAAATGTAAGTACAAATATACATTTGTTGGTTCTCATTCTGTGAAAGAATATGCCAATTCTGTCATAAATTAGATGACATACAAGTTTTCCCAAATCTCCCCATCAGAGCCTACACAAGTGTTACTTGAAACAGAACCAGGCACTAGGTGACCACAAGGTTGATCACATCATTTCATGACATGTTGAAATTTGCACAGCTGTTTCCCACATTTCCCTGTTTGCCCTAGATCCCTGAGGTCTATTGACACTATCAGACTTGTGAATGCTCCAAGGAGATTGCTGAAGACAGAATAAACAACACTGTGTGGCCTATGAGCTCTCTGAGGCATCTTCAACAGGACAAGCTGATGATATTCCACAACACACTGCTCCTCAGTGATGGATCTTGCAAAATAATTTATGCATTCATTTTTGAAATAGTTCACTGTAGTTTCCTTTCATATGGGAACATTTGTGATGTGCATTCTCTGAAACGATACAGATGTATTTCATTCATCACATCACTGAATGATTACTCAGAAGGGATGTCTTCTTGATGCACGTCCCAAGGGTGATCATACATTATAATAACAAGATCAACAGGGAAGGTAAATATGCAAGAACTAAAAGGACCTGTTGGCAACATAACTGGCACCTGTGTGATAAGCCTAGCACAAGTCCAAGGTCCTGTGGAAATGGGGCCTTTCCCAGTGCCCTCCTAGGCAGGACCCACCTGTGACATTCCCCAGACAGTGAAAACCAACCAGATGCACTTCTCTGTCCCTGGAGCTAAGTGAGATCTCACTACCTGCCAGGTTTCTGAGCTTACAGAACACAGAGTCCACATGTGGAACATCACCACAGCTCCTCCATGAGAGACCATGGAGAAGGCCTCCTTTGAGAGGGAACCTGAGTGAGGTCAGCAGTATCTGACTCCTCACCTGTATCACCTTGTTCAGTGCAAGAACGTCCATGAGGGCTGGCTTGGGAACCAGGTGCAGAAGGACGTGGTGGTTCCTGCAGCCACTGAAAGACAAAGCTGTTGGCCACGGAGAAGTGAGTCTGAATGTAAGATGCTGGGGTCTTATTTCCAGGGCAGAGGTCAGGAGAGAGAGAGAGTAATCATCAGGATGAAGCATCCAGAATGGATGAACATCGAGGGTGCCCCTCACAGAGCTGGCCTCGTTCACTTAGGAAGTCACACCCAGGCTGAGAAATCATGTGGGGTCCCTGATACATACAGTGAAGAAGGGAGACCTGTGGCGCAATAATATGAAAGTCATCACGCTGTGTGTGTGTAGATGTGAGTTATTGAAGAGTAGAAGTGCAGTGGGATTTGGGCCACATGCAGTGATACTCAGACAGGACCTTCAAGCATAGGAACCTATACTTCTCTCAGCTCCAGGGAAGGGACTCCCCAGTACCTTCATAGGGCCTTCATTGGGGCTCCCAGCTTAGCCACTGGGGTTTAGTAAGGCCAGCTGTCTGTGCAGAGATGTTGAGGCAAATGATGTCCTTGAGGGAGCATTCTGAAGTGAGGGCACAGCCTTCAATTCTAAAATGCCCCTGCCCTGTTAACCCAAAAAGGACCCCCTCTGCAGGGCACAGTCTGGGCAGCAGGCAGCACAGAGGACCCATGAACTCAGAGCTGTTGCCCTGGAGCAGGTGCAGAACGAGATGCAGAGGGGTTTCCTGTGAGGGCCTGGGTCTTCCTCTTTCATGGAAACATCTAAAATAAGAGTGGAATATGGTGACTGTAAATATCCTATTTGATCAGAGCATCTACCAAACTCAAAGCGATGTGAGAACCACAGTTTCTGAGGATATTTTTAGGGTTCCTTTACACATGAATTTCAAGGAACAGAGAACAGAGATTGTTTTATTAACACACTTGATGCAGAATTTTGGAGACACACCCTGAGCCAGGACAGAGACTTTAATGTATCAAGCCCAGAACTGGCCCAGCAGTCTGTGGTTAAGCAAGGGTGTGCCCCTCACAGTAAGCAAACTGTCCTGTGGGGGATTAGTCCTCAGTGGGATGATATATGTCTACACAGAGCTCAGAGGCTGGGCAAAGCAAACATCCTCCAACAGTGATGAGGACTTGGACTCAGTCTTTTGCTGGGCATGGTCCCTGGTCCTCAGTCTTACCTCAGGGGGAGACAAATATGCAAATATGATATAACTCCCTCATGAATATGCATTTATAGAAAATTAATCTAGGTTAAATGCTGTCTGTCTGTGCCTTGAGAACATCACCCACAGCCACGCCTTCCCCTGCAGAGTCCTGCAGAGTCACCATGGACTAGAGCTGGAGAGCCCTCTTCCTGGTGGCAGTGGCTACAGGTAAGCAGTTCCCTTGTCCCTGGACTGAGAAGGGGATCAGGGATAGTCTAGAAGGATATCCAACCTCTGAGGTCTCCTCTCCACAGGTGTCCACTCCCAGATGCAGTTGGTGCATTCGGGGGCTGAGGTGAGGAAACCTGGGGCCTCTGTGAAATTCTCCTGCAAGGTTTCTGGATACACCTGCACCAGCTATGCTATGTTCTGGGTGCGACATCCCCCAGCAGGTGAACTGCAATACATGAGCTGAATCAACACAAACATTGGGAAACCAACGTATGCCCAGGGCTTCTCAGGATTATTTGTATTCTCCATGGACACCTCTGTCAGCACTGTCTACCTGCAAGTCAATGGCCTGAAGTCCGAGGACACAGTTGTGTATTACTGTGCAAAACACAGTGTGATGACTCACATCCTGAGTCTGTCAAAAAACCCTAAGAAGCACAACATCTGGGCTGATCTGAGTAGAGGACAGGGTGATGGGCCTCCTGACTTCCTCCCACACAGTATGGATCCTAACACCAGGACCGGTGTGCCCAGGGGCACATCAAGAATTCAGAAAAGCTTTCAGGAGACCAGATGCACTTCAAGGAAGGGGCAGGGAATTTGCTACTTAAAGCACTCCTGTTATTCCCTATAATTCGTGCAGGGAGCACATTGGCAACCTCCGTGTCATCTGAATAAAAGTTTTTTCATGATGGCCTTACCTGGGAATCTTGGTCAGGGACACGTTGTGGATTTGAATTTAATGACTCCCCTTCAAGTTCTCGGACATCCCTTATTTCTGAACAACAGAAGTGTGCTTGGTGAAAAGTAACTACAAGGCAGAAAAGGATGAATTTTATTCACTTGTCTCTGGGCAAGCATTACAGACATGACATTCTGGGTGCAGATTCCAGGGTTGATAAGTGTTCCAGGTTCCAGCACAGTCTATGACATCATAGTGTTCTTTCTGTTCTCCCTCAGGGTGAGATCCTGAGGACGCTCCTCACCTGAGACCAGAGCTCTGTGAGTGTCCCTTTCCCTGAACCAATACTGATGCCGTCACACATCCGGGAGCAGCGTGGGGACACCCTTGCCAGTGGGAGACCACGTCAAGCCTGCACTATATTCCTGTGAAACTGAACCAATTGCCTCCCATATGGACTCAAAATCCATACAGTCTGGGGTCAGTGTGTGAAATCCCTTCCCTGGACTAGGGCCAAGGTGCTGGCAGGCCTGCCCTCTCTCCAGTGGCTCCAGGGCAGTGCTGTGGACTGAATGAAGCTATTATCTCAAATGCATGTGTAAAAATCTTCCTCCCCAAAGAGGATACTATTAGGAGAGGGGTTTAGGGAGATGCTTAGGTCATGAGGTTGCCCCGGGATGAAGTTAGTGCCTTTCTCAACAAGCCCAGAGAGCTCACTGGACTTCCCACAATGTGAAGGCCCACAAGAATTTCTCTTATATCTACAAAAACGAGGGCCCTCTCGAGAAGGCACCATCCTGCTGTGACCAAATGCAGGTCTGGCTGTCTATCACTTCAAAAGGTAACACTCACGGTGCAGGGGTTGGTATAAAGGAAAGTGGTTTAGTTCTGGTGCTGACAACCAGGAAGATGAGGGTCGGTCTTCTCAAAGGCCATATTAATATTTCAGAACAGGCACAGGTTTTTATAAGAGGGACAAGGCAAGAAAAAGATCATGTGCAGAGTTTGTGGATGTATAGGTAGTGATGTTGTTAGTCCCAATATTGATCTTTAATGTCAGCATCCTGGCACTGTTTGATGTTAGGCAACTTCCTGCAGCTTAGTGATCTTTTTCACTCAAAATCATGGTCAAGGTCGTTTTTTGTCCCAGCAGGAAAGGAAATGCTGCTGGTTGCAAATGGTTCTAATGAAACTCTCAGTATGAGTTTTACAAGTTTATTAGTACACCCTTTTTTGTTTCTTATCCCTAATAATTTATTAGTCACCTCTAGTCCTGTTCCGGGTTGGGTGAATCCAGGGATGGGTCACTGTTTACCATTTATCTAAGGATACAAAAAGGCCTGGAGCAAGCCCTTTAGATCACAGACTATGGAATATGAAGGGGCAGATATGCCCTTTCCTGGGCCAGCACGGGGCACCCAGGTAGGGTCCAAGAGCCTAAGTCTGGCACTTTTTTGTCAGCCTGGTTGTGTTTTGAGAAGCATTCCCTGCTGTCATCCATGCTGGGCTTGATGGTGTCCCTGCCTGGCTTCCAGCCAGTGGGAGAGACTTCCCCACAATCATCTGTGCACTGACAGGCCTGGACCAGCTGAAGAGCCCCATCCACGGAGAGGCCCACATGCAAATCGTTAATGGTAATCTGACAAAGGACACTCTTGCCATCAAAGACACAGAGGCCCCTGTAGGCAACTCCCTCATCTTCCCTCAGCACTCCATAATCATGGGAAACACTTCTTGTTACATCAGCCAGCAGGGGCATGTTCAGGGACCCAAGCCTCCCTCTTTCCTGGGGGTATTAATCCAAGCCAGCTGGGCAAACTGCAAGGCCACCAGGATTCCTAGCATCTTGCAGCCCAGCTTGTGGAAGGCCTCGGCATGCTCGCTGAAAGAGATGATGTCTGTGGAGCACACAAAAGTGAAGTCCAACAGGTAGAAAAAGAGGGTCATGTATTTCCCCCTTTATTCTGAAACCGACACCTCCTGAAAAGTGCCACCCACTACGATGTTGGCCTGGAAGTTCTGGGCTTTCCGACATGAGCGTTTGCAGAGGCCATGACTGAAAACTGTTTGGGGAAGGGTGGGATGCACCTGCAGCAGACTGGCAGAGTCACGTTCTCAGAGACCTCACATTTATGAGGACTTCTTATTCTAATTGTATTTCATGGAAAGTCACACCAGTGTAAAGTTTTTATGCCCTATTTATCATGACTGTCAGTTATTTCTCCATACCTATGAAAATGTTGATGTTCTATGAGTCTTCTTGGGCAATGAAAACCCTGACCTCCTGTAAACCAAAATTTCATCAGTTAAAAGCAGATATACTTTTAGAGTTGCCTGTTGAGCAGATTGTATTCTCCTAGCATGAAAAAGTCAAGTCATAAAGAGCTTTGAAGTATTAACACAATGCATGTGTGCAATGTTCACGGCAGCACAATTTACAACAGCCATGTGCTAGAAACAACCTAAGTGCTCTTCAGGAAATGAGGATTGAAAAACTGGTACTTTCACACAATGCAATACTATGCAGCAGAAAGAAGGAAAGAGCTCTTACCCTTTGTGACAACATGAATGGAATGGGAGTAGATGATACAAGGTGAAATAAGCCAGGCAGGAAAAGAGAAATGCCATATGACCTCAACTATAAGTGGAATTTAATCAATAAATCAAACAAGCATGCATAATAGAACCTGAGACATTAACACAAAGAATGAACTGAAAGTAACTAGAGAGGAGGGGGTATAAGAGGAAGAGAAAGGGAAGAGTTGTCAAGGGACATGTATAAAAATCCCATTACAAAGCCAAAAGGGGATTGGGTTGTGTGTGGAAGGTGGGGTGGGTGGGGCAGGGGAACTGACAGCAGGAAAATAGAGACAACTCGACTTGAACAACAATAAAAAAGCAAAAGAAAAAAAGAAACCAATTCAACCATTATAAAGAAAGGAATGGTTCAACCTAAATTAAAAATCCCTCATAGTATGGATTTGAGTCCTTGTGGATATTTTGAAAATAGACTAATCCAATTTCCAGTTTTCTCAAAGAGAGGAGTGTGATGGTCCAATGTTTTCAGGTGCCATGTAGCTTGTGCCTAAGTTTGGTGATGCTTGTTTCCGCCTATGCTCAGGGGTCCATGTAGGGAGAATAAGTGGAGTTGGTGATCATGTAAAGTCCTCCTTCTTCAGCAACGCTATTATCTAAGACAACTTTAAGTAGAGAGTCCAGAAATTTCTGAATAGTAGCCACCCAGCTGATATTAGCCTTTACCTGCATATTTATAGCATTGGATGAGTTCCTGGAGTTCTCACAGGACCCAAAATGTCTTTAGGTTCCTCCTTGTCATCTTCCAGAACAGAAGTCTTCACATGTCACCTGGAAAGGCAGCCATGAACCTTCTGAATAAAAAGCTTCCAGGCAATGTCTGCACAGGATTGTCAATCCTCTTCAAAGTCATTCTTCATTCTTAAATCTTAGCTGATATCCAGGATCTAGGCATGTCTCTCTCAGACATGACATTCCAGTCAAAATCTTGGTTTATAAAACCACAATTGGAAAATGGCTGTGTGTGTGTTGTTATGAATAAATCAGATTCTTGCTGGATCTATACAAAAAAAATATGGAAATAACAATAGTCAGTCACTGAGTCTCTAAATTCTGGAGGGATCAGGTAGACAGAAACATATAAATGCTGCAATATTGGTTATTAAATATACCAAATTGCTCTATGAAAAATGCAAGTTGTCTTATGTCTGGAAAACAAAAAGATTAAAAGGTAGCATATTTTTGACAAAAGTGACCAAATTACAATCATCTTCAGTCCATCCTCTCCCCTAATCAATTTTATTTGTGTGATTATTTGCAAGTATTTCTATAAATCCTGTTATTCTATAGAATTCTAGCAGTCTTATTTTCCTTCCAAAATAGATTGGAATATTTATTCTCAAGAGACTAGAAATGACGTGGTTATGGATCTCATAACAATGGGATTGAAAAAGTTATTTGTTTTTCTGTAACAACATTTTAAGTTATCTTAAAATTACAAATGAAATTTTAATTATGAATATATGTATATAAATAGAACATAGCTAGTAATTTGTGTTTTACCTAGATAATTCCCATGTAGAATAAGCATATCAAATTGCTCCAAAACTTCTTCTCTCAAAGAAGAAATGTTAAGTCCATGTGACATTCCAGAAACCTGCTGGAATGATCCAAATACAATTTTACATCAGGAAAAAATATGTATATATACACTTTATACATATACTTTTAAAATTATATATAATTAAATGTACATAATTATATATAATTAAATATATATAAATAAAACCCTGGGGCCATGGCTGTTGTGACTCAGGGGATTAAATGCTGGCCTGCAAAACAAAAACTCATCGGTTCAATTCCCAATCAGGGCACATGCTTGGGTTGTGGGTCAGGTTCCCAATGAGGGGGGCTTCAGAGGCAACCACACATTGATTTATCTCCCTCCATTTCTCCCTCCCTGCCTCTGTCTCTAAAAATAAATAAATAAATTATTTTAAAAAATATTAAACCCTGGGAAGATTTTCAACATATTCTACCAAAAGATTGATAGCATTATAAAACTATCCTCAATTATTGGATAGTAATTTACAGAAGGTGACAATATAGGTATCAAACATACCTACAGGCTAGCAAAACTTTACTTCTTTAAGTAAAGAACATGGGTTTTTTAAGTAATCAAGTACCTGATTAACATAATATACCATATAACTACTTTTTAAATTATACTTTTTTCTTCTAGGAAAAGGGAATACCTTTCCTCTTTCAACAGAATGAAGAAAAACCAAACAAAATCTTTTTTACATTATTTTGGTGTTTAGATTCTTTATTCAGTTTAATTCATCATTCAGGTTAACTATATAACTTCTTCCTAAGATCGCTTTCTACAAACTTTCTTTTATTTTAATAGGCTCACTGTGATGTACACAGTCTTTCAGCAATATATATAGTCTCTTTCAGTTGGCCTTAAAAATTCAATCAGCAATGAGTGAATTTTAAATAGAAAAAAATATTTTATTTTTCTTCAACAAGGGTTTTCATAACTTATACTTCTATTATCAAACCATATAATTGCTCTCATATTAATTAGAATTCTTAATTCTTAGAAATCTTGATGTTTTGTGACAATTAAATGTAAGTAATTAAGATTCTTCAGACTGATAGATCTATGAACATTTCATACATTTTAGAAACAGGCCTTTTTTTCCATTGGCAAATTTCAAATTTTCAGGAGATGCATTTCAAATAAAGTACTAGGTGTGCTCACTAACCAATCCAAATCCACTTTCTAGGTTCTTGGTCTTAAAAAAGCAAAAGTAGGCAAATTCCTATCAATTGGTATTTTAGTATCAGCTTACTTCAAAAAAAATATATATATATTTAATGATTTTCACCATTTAATTTAACAAAATCTCAAAGCTCCAAGATGCTGAACTTTGTAAAATTATGCTTATATATGTTAAGTCATATTACATATATATATTTTATATATATATATATAATATATGTATATATTCCTGAAAAGCTTTATTGAAAACGTTTAGTTTAGTTACATCTATTTATTAGTTCTGAAAACTTTATGACAGTTGAAAGTCAATTATTAACCCCAGCCATTTCCTTCACAAAATCTCAAACACATAAATAACATGAATTTATTCTTGCTAACTCAGGCATAACAAATATTTTATGCTAATAATTTTAGAAAATATCAATTAAGTTTAATCTGACTTAATATTATCTTTTACACACATGATCCTGAAAAATAACATTTTTGATAGTTCTTCCTTTTTCCATAGGTACTGACAATATGTTTAATAATGGCAATGAAGACAAGACCTCCTTCTTCTCCTGTGTCCTTGACAACGTCACGGCGGCTGGAGGAGAGCAGGGGAGACGTCAGGCCTGGGTGCAGAGTGGCTTGGCTAAAAGGGGCCGCTTTTTCCTCTTCGCTGTGACAGGTGCTGTCACCCCTGCTATTTCTGCAGCCATGCAGAGTGCAGGGGTTTCACTAGTTTACCCATGGTTCCCAGGACCAGCACAGCTCCCACCCTCCAGGGGGAGGTTCAGAGTGTTCAAAAGACTCATCTCACAGTTCTTCTCTCAGAGCTGACAGTGTGAGAGGGGAGGAGACCTTCAGTTTAAATCCTTTCTGAGTAGAACCTGATGATGTAACAACATGGATGCTTACACCAAATGTATAGTCTATGTATCAGTCACTAACTTCCCAGTCAGGTCACATTCGTATTAGTCGTTGCCTCCCTGCTGTGAGCTGACCAGTCAGCTAAAATGTGACCTCATGGCCTCTATGATGGGACTGAGTTCCAGCTTCCCATTTCCAAACAGAAACAGAACATCTAATATGAAGACAAACCTCAAATGCATGAGGACTCTCCAATTACATCTTATAAAAAGAAAGGCTAGGACATTAGCATGAATGAACTTCACAAGTCGTAAAAGGCACAACGCCCAGATGACAGAGACATAAGTTCTCAAAGACACAGTTGTGTATGACTGTGTGAGAGACACTGGGAGGGGAAGTCAGCCTGAGCCCAGAGACACTTCCCTTGGAGAGACATGAGGGCTGGGCTGCAGGGAGTGCTCAGGACACCAGGGGGCGCTCAGGGCACGGGGACCTCTTTACATCCCTGCAGCACAGAGGCCACCCCCAAGGAGTAGGTGTGGGCCTGGGGGTGAAGGAAGGGGTTTCCCCTGGGAGCAGGGTTTGCTCTCAAAGCTCTCGGCTGCATCCAGGGGCACTGTTTTCTTCTTGGTGACTCTCATTTCCCACATTCTCACTGCACACAGCCACGGGAGACCTGATACTGTTTGCAGTGGAGAGTCCACCCTGTGCCTGAGTCTTTCCCTCCACTGTGCTCCTTTGTGACACTTTTGCACCTTGACAAAGAACCACCTTGTGTGCTCTCCTCTTCCCCATGGTTGGAAATGTTTCCCACATAGTGGGGACCAGCCACATTCAGCCCCCTGTGTATTTAGCTCAGGCTCCGGCCCCCCAAAATATACACAAGATCCTGCATTATCTTCTTCATTCTAACAGACACACTTTGCCCCAAGGGTTTGTGATCCACCCCCTGGACCTTCCCCTCTCAGGTCACTGTCCTCCCTGTCACACATTCAACTCTAGCCCCTCATTGACTGGTTGGTTGTGGAAATGCACCTCATCAGAACCCACTGACACCTACTGGCCAAATTCTCCCTAAATACCACCCTGACCCTGAGCTCCATGGGCCTGGGGCCTCCTCACTCATCCCCAGTCCCCAACGTGAGCAGTCACAGCAGGAGGCTGAATAAGCATGTGCACAGTCACCTGCCCCACCTTCATCTCCTAACGTCCCATGACGGTATCTACCCATCATGATATCCCCTGGACTTTACATTCTGTGAAATTTTGGCTTTTAAATTCTATAAGACTTGCCAATATCACATGGAGGAAATATGTAACTTTAAACATTATTGTGAAATAAAAAAATTCATTTTCATTACTTTCACATTATGTTGTGAAATAATATTTTTAAAGATTTTATTTTTTAGGGAAGGGGAGTGCGGGAGAAAAGGGGGGAGGGGACATCCAAGTGAAACGGTTTCTTTCTCACACACACCCCAAAACTGATGAAAGCCCAGGCATCTACTGTGACCGTGGCCTTATTGTTAACTTGCCAGCGTGAGCCACTCCGGCCAGGGCTACAGTGCTTTTCTGTGGGAAACTCTTCAGATACTGAGGGAGCCTGGCTCCCCTGCCCTGCAGACACAAGCCTCCCTGAGGGAGACAGGATGGTGGGGCTGCAGGGGCTGCTCGGGGCAGCAGGGGACATTGGTGCCACTCAAGGTCGTTCATGAGCACAAGGGAGTTCAGTACCAGCAGGGAGCACTGAGAGCACCAGGGACATCAGTGCTACCAAGATGTACTCAAAACAGAAGGGGACATCAGTGCCACATGGGCTCACCAATGAGCACAAGGGACAGCAGTGTCACAAGGGTTGTTGAGAGCACCAGGGACATCAGTGCCCCCATGGGGTGATCAGGACACCAGGGCATGTTCCAGACACCTGGTAGATCAATGCAACTGAATGGAGGGGTGGCCCTCAGAAGCTGGTTCCTAGAGGGTTTATGGAAAGGTTTCCCTTTAGGGTCATTGACTTCCCCTCTTTTTGACCCTGGGGCAATTCCTGCTTTCCTTTAGGTGTCTGTAACTTCTTCCACTCTCTGCTGCTTCCCAGTAGGAAGGAATGGGGTTCACAGATAAGGCTGCTTTCTCATCTGAGTTTTCATTGCCCTCCTATCCCTGTACAGTCTGCACTTTCTGGCTGACAAACAACACATGTCAGGAATTCTCACTGAGTCCCAACTGACGATGACACCTCACACTCCAGGGCAGCACTGAGCCAACAGTTCTGAACCCATGTTTTCTTCCTCACACAGTACAGAGCTCCCACCATGAAAATGACCAGCCCTAGGCTGCCTGCCCTGTCAGGATCCCTGTCTGCTTGGGAGCAGTGAGCCACTTCCTCTCTGCCACATGGTTGGATATTGATCAATGTGTGATTGCCTCTTGCATGTCCCCTATGAGGGGATGGCTTGCAATCCAAGTTGAACCCTGACTGGAAATTGAACTGATGGCTCTTTAATTAGCACACTAGCACTCAATCCACTGAGCTCCACCAGCCAGGGCTCTGGGAGGGTATTTTATGTCCGTGAACTGGGTGAGGCAGGTTGTCCTTCCTAATGGGTGGGGACCCACCTGACCATTGCTGCAGGGGACCAGTGAGACCCATCTGCCTGAGGGCCTTGGTTTAGTAGCCTCTTCATGAGCTTTGGTCCTGCCTCCAGCTCCCAGGGCACATGGGTTCCTTCTGCATCTCAGGGCTGTGTCCTTGGACTGAACTAACCTTCAGACTCCTCTGTGACCCTTACATACACTTTCTCTTCCATTTACCCTGAACACGATTCCTATCACAGTCTGTTATGTTCTCAGAGCCGCAGGGCAGGGCCTGGATGTGTGCCTCTGTCTCAGGGACTCCAGTCAGAGTTTCATGTGACCCAGAGGAAGACCCTGTTCCTGTCCAATCAAGGGTCCCACCTGCCTTGCCCTTGTCTCACAGGCTGTGTCCCTCCCTCCCCTTTCTCCTCATCCAGCTGCTTCCAGGATGAATGGGAGACCATGACAGAGGACCCAAGATCACCATGGGAATTGTTACTGTTTGTCCCATCTCATCACCACCTCTGGCCATGGGAGTTTCCTGTCCATTTCAGGTGATCACCTGTTGACTCCTTTCACCTGAGTTTGTTGTCTGCCTTTCCTGTGCTGTGGACCCTCCTCCCTGATCAGGAAAATAGCCAAATCACCTATTTCCAAGCAACTATAGGAAACTCAATAGGAAGATGTGTCCCATCCTCACCACAAAATATCATACACCTTTAGAAAGAAGAGAACATTGACAGATGCAAGAACACAGATGTGCCTTGGAGACACAATGCCTGGGGAAATGGGCCACTCTCAACACCACAGTGGCCTTGCGTTTCCAGGTCTGTGGGAGACGGAGGGTCAAGGGCGTGGAGGCAGAGCGTGAAAGGGGTAACTCGTTTGGGGAACAGGAGATGGGGAGTTATTATTTAAAGGGTACTGAGTCAGTGTGGGAAAGAATTCTTGACTTGGAGGGTGACAGGTTTCACAACCTTTTGGATGTATTTAATGTCACTGTGTGCAGTTAAAATAGATTATCCTAGTGAATGTTTGGGGCAAAACCGTCAGAAGCAGTGTGACTGTTCTATGTGTATTTTCAAGATAATGGAATCTGGGAAGAAGGGGAGCCTGGTCCAGGACTCTGGGCTACAGGGATCCTGGGGCTGAGAGTCGTGTGTGATGTGGAGGTGTGGGATCAAGGACAGTGGGGAGTCACATCTTGAGAGGGGTCAGGACATGACAAGGACCCAGGTCCTATTTGAGGGAGATGTGATGTGGGTGGCATATCATTAAGACCCAGCACTCTCTATATATGTAGTCACCAGAATGAGTTGTGTGGACACACGACTCTCCAGGACACTCACCACAACAGGACCATGCCATACAGAATGGACACAGTCTTCTCAGGAGACACTTTGTCCCCATGAATTTCTCTTTGTTGCATCCTCTGAGCACCTAACCTGGTGCAGGAGGAAGAACAACAAGACCTTCAACATGTGCCACTTACCTGGGTTTCAGTCTCTAAAGCTCTTGGAAAACTGTGGCACAGAGACACCCACCTGAAATGGACCTCTCAGCAGCATCGCAGGCAAACGTGACAAGGGGAAAACATGTTCACTCTGAGGGTCCTCGGGGAAGGTGAGGACGCCCTGAGCTATCAAAGTCCCTAAGCAGGGCCTCCGTTGTCCTCCATGTTGGGGAGGAGACAAGAGTGGATTACAGAGCACAAGTGTACACCACTTGTCCAGGTGTGCTGCTTGGTGGATGAAGTGTTCTCACAGCTTCCCTTCCTTGGCATCCACCTCCCTTTCCTTCAAGCTGGTCACAAGGGGAAGGTTCCAGCACTGCTGATGGGATCCCTTAGCCCCTGCAGGGCAGTAGGGCCTTCCCTGTCACAGATGCCACCTTGGTCTCACTTGGCTACACCTCCTCATCATTCTGTCCATTTCTGTTCCCAAAGGGAGGAACTCCAGAGACATTTGTCACATGAGGAAATCTCTTAGCGGGTCCTTATATGTGCTCAGTCTTTCAGATGTGCTCCAGTCCTTGCTGTGCATTGTGAGATGGCAGACACTGCAGTGAGTGGTTTCTGAGGATGGAGGGTGTGCGAGATTAGGCAAGCAAACCTGGTTTTAAGCCTTTACTGGGCTGCTGAGTTTCATCATGTGCTTTACTTCACTTAAGTGATTTACTAAAAGGTACAGCTACTTTGCACATCGGTTTCCATCCATCTGTCACCTTGGCCTCAGGAGCTCCCAGTCCCCTTCCCAGGACATCAGCCTCCAGATCCTCCCTCAGGCGCTCAGGTGAACATGGGCATGGCAGGTTCCAACCTGACCCTCTGTGACCAGGAAGCAGTGCCCGTCCTCCTCATACATCTCAGGACACCTGCTGGCCCAAAGTCAGAGCCTGTGTGTCTCTGGGAGAAGGTGCCTCAAGGGCTCAAGGGGCCATGTGGTCCAGGAACCTGGGGAGCCTCCTGAGATGCTCACCAGTGGGAAGGGGCTGCACTTCCTGGGGGAACTCAGATGAAAGGAAGGACACGGCGTGTGTAACACCTGTTTCAGCTACAGGGCCAGAGCTGGACTTTGGGCAGCAGGTCCTAATCTGTGTCACCTGGACTGTGGAGCTGGACTGAGACAGAGGCTGCACCTGCTCTGTGATCTGCAAGCAAAGAGGTCCCAGGGCGGGCAAGGGAAAGACTATTCTTTACTTTGAAATATTTGTACATGAAAATGTACCTCAAGTTCTTTTTCATATGAACTTATGATTATGCCATCTGGAAAGGATGTGTCTACTTCATGGGTTTCTTTGGACTTAGGAATATGTATAGGTATAAATTAATATATTTAAAGATCCTCTTGAATAATCTATGGAATTAAAATAGTGTGTTCCTTCCCCCAGTAGAGCTTTAAGTGTTAAAGACAGAAAGAAAGGCGGGTGTTTTGGCATGTTTCAAAGTTGACACATATCCCCGCTTCTCTCCCATACCTGACCTATGCCATCCAGTCCAAGAGAAGAAATGTGCTCAGGACCCAGAAGGACAGTGGCCTCACTGTCTCCCCGCTTATGAGAATAGCATCCACCATATGCAAATTTCTTTCTCAGCTCCTTGTTAAATCCTCCCCTGGGCTGTGGGGGCTCACGGTTACCCACTCACAGGGCGCTGAGTCACTGGGGGAGCCAGACCTGCGTGTAGAATAAGATGAAACTGCTGGGCCTCCTCCTGTGCCTGCTGACATCCCCTCAGGGTGAGTTTCTGAGATGTCAGATAAATGTCTATGGGACAGTGGTGACTGCATGTGACTGACATGGACCGATGCTCTTTGTCCCCAGGTGTCTGGTCCCAGGTGCAGCTGCAAGAGTCAGGCCCAGGACTGGTGAAGCCCTCGCAGACCCTCACCCTCACCTGCACTGTCTCTGGTGACTCCATTACCAATAGTAACTGGTGGAGCTGGATCCGCCAACCCCCAGGGAAGGGGCTGGAGTGGATCGGGAGAATAAATAGTGGTGGAAGCACTCACTACAGCCCGTCCTTCAAGAGCCGAGCCTCCATCTCCACAGACACGTCCAAGAACCAGTTCTCCCTGCAGCTGAGCTCCATGAGCACCGAGGACACAGCTGTGTATTACTGTGCAAGAGACACAGTGATGGGAAGTCAGCAAGAGCCCAGACACAAACCTGCCTGCAGGAAACACAGATTCCGGGCTGCAAGGGGTGCTCAGGACACAAGAGGAAGCCATGGAAACCTACACTGTCATGGTCCACAGACTGACATGCTACAACCAATTTTCTGGCTCCACTATTCCTGCATCATCACCTGCCTCTGCTCCTGGCGATACATTGGTCCAATGTCCACTCTGTCACTACCCTCGAGGCTTCAGGTAGTGCTCTCTGAGAGGGGGACCTGTACTCTGTAGGTCAGAGAGACCCTCCACCCCAAAATTAGGTCAGTATTGGCTACACTGAGTGCAAAAGGGAACCCTAGGTCTGAACTTCCCCAGGAAGTCCTGGATCTTCTCACCATGGCCTCTGCAGGTTCCTGGTGCTGGTTGGATAGGAAACCACAAGGCTGGGCTCTCTCCAGTCCTCACATCAGTCGTGTTTGCTTTTCTTCTGTCAACAAAGTGCATCCGTCATTGGGAGGATGAGTGGGGATCCTTCCACTGAACCAGGAATTGGGGAGAGAGGGGGCCTGGGGTTATTACCAGGAAAAGTTTCAGTGTATGTGTGGGCTTGTGTCAGTTTTTCCCTGTGATTTATTGAACAGTAGAAGGTTATTGGCATGAGGACCATGTGTAGGGATCCACATATGGGACTTTCAAGAAGAGCCTGTGGACTTTAGTGCCCCTCCAAGCCACTGAGAGCTTCTGGACTCAGGGCTGTGAGCTGAGTCAGTTCATCTGGCAGCTCCAGCAAAGGGGCTCCCTGGTGTCTGCACAGAGCCCCGTGTCGGAGCTCCTGCAGTGTCACTGGCATTTACTAAGGACAATTCACTTTATCCTGACTTGTCTAAGCACATGGTGTCTCTGAGGTAACATCCTGAGCTCAGGGATCAGTTTTCAACTCTGTGATCCAGACACTGAGAAGTCCATGCCATGTCTGGCCAGATAGGACCCTCCCTTGTGGGGAGGGGGTTGAACACTAGGTGGCATGTAGGGCCCATGATCTCAGGGAAGCTGTTTCAGCAGAAGGTGGAAAGGGAATGAGGAGGCATGTGCCCTGAGGGCCTGGGTCTTCCTGAATTTATTTATATATATATCCCTCTAGAAGAAGGGTTGGACTGGGTGTGACCCTAAATACCTATCCGTATCAGAGCATTTACCAAACTGAATAAGACAAGGGAGCCACAGTCAGTGGGAATATTTCAATGGCTTCTTTGTGTCAAGGTTATCAAATCAAATGACAAGGTTATATATCTGATTTTTCTGCAATTGACAAAGAAGTTTTCTTCTCTAAAACAACATTTCAAGATCTTAAATTTACAAATGAAATTATATCAGAACCTTTTATACACTTGCAGATTTTTATGTAATATCTAAACATCCATTTTAATAATGAAAGAAGTTTGAATTAATAGAACATAGCTATTAATTCTTCATCAGACACAACTTCCATTTTACACAAAGAGAAAGGAGAAATCTCTAGAAAAATAATTAAATGAAAGAGAGACAAGCATATCAAATAGGCCTAACCCTTTCAAAAATTCTCCTCCATGCAAAGAAATTATGAATCCACATGGAATTCCAGGAACTCATTGGAATGGCACAAAGCCAGTTTTAGATCAACAAAAAGTCTCTTAAAAGTTAAACGGGCAAGTTTATAAAACCTATTTGACAAAATTAATACATATCATTAAGAAAAATATTAACTTACTAGAAATTTATTTCCACAATGTAAAAAATGAGGTATCAAACATAGATAAAAGAGAGCCCATTTTTAGGTCTACAATACAGAATATGTGTTTTTAATTATCGAGTAACTTATTAAGATTCTATAACACATTAATATTTATAAAAATTATAGAATCCAGTTTTTCTATGCCAAAGTGAAAATGCGTTTCCCTTTTAATAGACTGAGGAAGAACTAAACAAAGTTTCATTAGCATACTTTTGGCATTTATAACCATTTACCTAATTTAACTCATGATACAGCTCAACTATATACTTTCCTACCAAGATTTCTTTTTATAAACATTTAATTTCATAAACTGTGGGGTACAGTTTTTCTTGTTGTACACATTCTCTTTTAACTTAGTTTTTCAAATTCATTCAGAAATAACCAATCTGAGAGTAAGTTATTGTCCTCTATTTCTCTAATAAGAGTTTCATACCTTCTATGGTCTCATGAAATCATATAATTCCTTTCCAGCTTAATTAGAATTCTTTAATCTTAGAAACCATGATTTAGAGTGAGAATTAAAAGCAGCATTCTTTATTGATATTTTTTTCAACATTACATAACTTTTAGAAACAGTCTCCTTCCCCCAATGACACATTCATATTTTCAAGAGGAATATTTCAAATAAAAAACAATGCATATTTATTGAGAGAACCAAATCCACACTCTACCTTCTCTGCATTAAGAAGCCAGAGTAGGAAACTCAGATCAATTAACACCTTAGTAATATGCTACTTCAAATTATCAAGATATTTAATAATTTTCACCATTTAATCTAGCAGTTCTCCAAAGTTCCAAGCCACCAAAGACTTGGGGAAACTATATACATATGGAAATCTTTATTTAAAACTGTTTCATTGGTGGGACTTCAAGATGGTGGAGGAGTGAGTAGAAGTCACACTGACCTCAGGACCAATCTGGAATTAAAGCTGAATTGTGGAGAAATCACCTGGAAAACAATTGAACAATAGCAAGAGTGTAACCTTATAACCTCAGAGAGACAGAAGAAACAGCTTTGGCAGCACATAACTGGTACAGAGTGCAGTAGTGGTTTGAGAAGGTGGAATAGGTACCCACGGGCAGCAGTGCATCAGAGGGATATTGAAAGGGCCAGTTGGATTCCTCTGAGAAGAGCAGGGTCTAAGCCATAAGCAGGGATCTCCAGCCTACAGCACCAAAGCCCAAAAAGCACCCAGATAACAGCCATCTGTGAAAAGAGGCCATGTGCTCCCTGCCATAGAAAGGCAGCTGGAGATACAGGGAGCCATGTAAAGGGCCAATACAAAAATTTGTAGTGAGAGCCACTTAAAATGGGCTCTAGCAGAGAGGGTTGCAGAGTGGCCAGGAGTCGCCTGAGGAGAGACTGCAGAAGGAGGCTTGGGAGAAAGAACTGAGAAAGTAGACAGTGGGGTCCCAGTGCTGAATTACCTCCCATTTGGCAGTGGCCATTTTGCTCAGGCAGACAGCTCCCCCAAGTATCAGCAGAGTGAGAAGTCACATTAGCCACACTCACAGGAGGTTTGGACTCGGCCAAGAATTATAGAGGCCTGGGTGCTGAGTACACTGCAGAAGTCCCAGATAGTAGATCTCTGGTTAAAATGGACTTTCAGTGCTCTGGAGACACTTAAGAAGGTTCTGGTAATAGAGGTATTAGGGGAATAACTGAGGGAGTGTCTAGGGCAATGCCCATGCTGACTCCGCATCCATGCAACGGCGGCCATGATGCTCAGGCAGACCAATCCCCTGAGTGGCAGCAACATGAAAGGACACAATAACCACACCCATAGGAGGGGCTCTTCCCTGCACTGTGGTGCCTAAGCCTGTCTTCTCAGGACAGAGTGACTACATTAAAAACTGCAGAAGACAGATACAGACAGCAGATTCCTGGAAGTCTCTTCAGGACTGCCTAAGGTCAGACAGGGTTAACAGCTGACATCATCAGAGATAGAACCAGAAATTAAAAAAAAAAAAAAAAAAAGAAAGAAAGAAAAAAGGAATGGTCTCTTACCATAGAATCATACATCACAAAGTCAGGAAGTCAAGACAGATCAATTTAAGAAGCAGAAGCAAAAGAGAAGAGTTTCAAAAATAATGGGAAGACAAAGAAACACCCCGCCCCAAGCAAAGAGAAAGGATAAATCTCCAGACAAATAATTAAATGAAAGACAGACAAATAAACTATTAGATACTGAGTTCAAAACAAATGTTCTAATAAAGCTTAGTGATTTCAGAGAAAATACAAAAAGAACTACAGGGAAAATATGAGGAACGTATCATGAACAGTATCAGCACGAAAAATAGACATGGAAACTATCAATAAGAGGCCAAAGGAAATGAAAAATTCAATATCTGAATAGAAGAATGCAGCCGAAGGAATCAAAGGAAGCTCGATGAAGCAGAAGATCGAATCAGTGAGCTGGAGGATAAGATACAAAAAAGCTCCCAGAAAGAACAAGAAAATGAGTAAAAGACTCAAAAAGAATGAAGAGACATTGAGGTAAATGCGGGACAACCTGAAATGTAATAATATGCATATAATATGGATACCAGAAGAAGAAGAGGAGCAAGAGATGGATAACATCCTTGAAAAAGTAATGAAGGAAAACTTCCCTAATTGTAGGACAGAAAAACTCACACAAGTCCAGGAAACACAGAGGGTCCCATTTGTGAGAAACCCAGTAAGACCCACTCCAAGACACATCATAATTAAAATGACAAATATCCAAGACAAAGAGAGAATCCTAAAGGCAGCAAGGGAGAAAGAGCTCACTTCACAACAGAAACACTGCGAACCAGAAGGAATGACAAGAAATGTTCCAAGAAATGAAAAGTGAGGGCCTACAGCCAAGACTACTCCACCCAGTAAGGCTCTCAACTAAAATGCGAGATGAAGTAAGGAGTTTCCTAGGAAAAGAAAGCTAAAATAATGCAACAATAACAAACCAGCACTAGGAGATATGGTTATGAGACTTAAAGAAAATGAATGAGAAAGAGAGGACCATAGGTACAAAGGGAAAATATTAGTAAGTACCTATCAATAATAACTTTAAATGTAAATGGATTAAATGTCCCAACTAAAAGACATAAGATTGTTAAATGCATAAGAAAGCATGACCCACACTTACGCTGCCTACAAGAGATCCACGTCAAAACCAAGGACCTACCTAGACTGAAAGTGAAGGGATGGAAGAACTATTATAAGCAATGGACAGGGGGGAAAACAAAAGCAGGGGTAGCTATACTTATATCAAGCACAATAGATTTCAAAACAAGACAATAAAAAGAGACCCAGAAGAATACTTTATAATACTCAAAGGAAGAATTCATTAAGAAGACTTAACCATTGGAAACCTATATGTACCCACCATAGGAGAACCCAATATATAAGGAAAATCTTGGAGGGCCTCAGGAAAGATATAGACTGTAACACACTGTATACGCTTTTAACACCCCCCTGTCAACAATGGATAGATCTTCCAAACAAACAATCAACAAGGATATTGTGGAACTGAATGATTCATTAGATCAAATGGATTTAACTGACAAGGGACAATCAATAGGATTTTCCAAACACCCCTTCCTCCTCTCCATAGTTGTCCACTCCCGGGTCCATCTGGTGAGCTGGAGTCTGAGAGGAGGAATCCTGTCGTCTCAGGGAAGGCCTCCTGCAAGGCTGCCAGATTCATCTCCACAAGTTATGCTGTGTGACAGGCCCCTGGACAAGGCCTGAAATATAGGGGCTTGATCATCACAAACCCTGGAAAACTCAGAATTCTATTTCTTCTTCATACCCCTGTCACCATGGCCTAACTGTAGAATCATTAATTTGATGTCCTTGGACACTGCCATGTGTTACTATGTAAAAGATTCAGTGGATGAACCATTTTCTGAGTGTGTCACAAACCTTAAGAAGAGAGATGATTGGACTGGGCTGAGGAGATGACAGGGCAATGGACCCCTTGATTTCCTCACACACAGGCAAGGTTCTGAGACCAGGACTGATGCTGCTAGGGGGACACCAGAAATTCAAGGATATGTTTCAAGAGACCAGATGCACTGAAATGAACTGGCAGGGAAGATGATCCTCAAAGAACCCCTGTTACTTACTGTGATGTGTGCAAGGGCCCATTGGGAACCTCCTTGTCCCCTAAATGACGGATGTTCATGGAGGCAACTCCTAAAAATGTGGGGCAGGTTCAGGTTTTGGGATTCAGACTCTAGAGAGTGCCCAGAAAGGCTAAGACATCCCATATTCATGAACAATGGAAGTTTTCTTGGGGTAATGTAAGTACATGGAAGTCAAGTATGAAACTTTATTTCCTTGTCTCTGGCAAATCACCTTAGAGATGATGTTCTAGCCATAAAGTCAAGGACTGACAGGTGTTCCAGGTTCCAGCACAGTCTATGACATCACCGCATTCTTTCAGTTCTCACTCAGGGAGAGACTCTGAGCAGTCTCATCCCCTAAGAGCACAGCCCCACGCCTGTTCCTCTCCATGGGCTAGACTAATGGTCATCACATAGGAGGGAGCTGGGGTTTCTCCGGGGAGATCTCATGACACTTGGGTGAATGGTAATTGATTGCCTGGACTATAATCTGCTGAAACTGTTTCAGTTTCTTACTTTTAGGTCTCAGGAGAGAACTTGTCTCTTCTGGGTCCCCCTGAACAGGTTACAACCATCTGTAGTTGAAGTGCCTGTGCCAGTGAGACCTAAGAGAAAGCTGCTTCCTTTAGGAGAACATGTCACTTGGTAGGCAACTTACCAAACAAGCTCAGTTCCATCAGGGAGATGGAACATTCAGGCAAGTAGAGAAAGCTCTGCATGACTTTCAATCTCTGATGTATCATCTTAATGGTTTGAAACAGACATTTTGCTGCATTTGTTTCATTGCCCCTATGGCCGAGTCTGTTTTTATAGACGATGTGTTATTTGATAGGGAATAAGTGTGTCCCCAGTTTATCTGAGGCTCCTGTGGAGAAATACTGATGGGCTGTAAGATGTGCAGAGGAGCCCCTGGGTCCCTCCTTCATCTTCTGAGTCTCCATTCCAGGTCACCAGATTCCTCTGTGCCTTTTTATGTTCATTCCTTTTTCATATGCCTGTAGCTGGGCAACTGAGCCTTCTGCCTTGGTGAAATTCTGTACCTGACCTTTCATTCTTGCTCTGATTTGCAATTGTGTATAGGGTTGGTATTCCCTGATGGAGTAGGGCGTGTATCCTAGAGGACTCAGAGTGTGTTACTAATATCAGTATTAAAGAAGAAGGTATAATAATTTAGTGTTCAATTCTGTTCATAAGTGAAAACAAACATTGAAGACATTTCACTGAAGTAGAGATTAATGTCGAAAGCTCTACAGTACAGAGTCTATTGAAACATAACTCCTCTTTTTAGAATCACCCTTATTTGTATCAAAAAGCCAATCTAAGACTCATTTATTTACTGCACTAAGTTCAATTTCCATTCAGCCTGCTTATTTGCTTAAAAATAAAAGGAACAACAATTGATTATATAGGCTCTCCTAAATGTACTTTTCTGGAATCATAAGGATTTGCAAGATGGCGCTTTAATTATCCCCATGGGGCACTAAAGCCAAGCCACTCATTTGCTATTAGACTTTACCTACAATGATTAAACTTTAGCTATAAGCATTATTTATAAGTATAAATTTAGCTATAAATTATACAGTGAGTTCCTTACATTCTTGAGCCCCCCCCTCCCAATGTCTTGAGGTTCTCCCTTGCCACTTCTCAGAAAAACAACCTCCACCCCTTGCCTGGGAAGACTTCCATGAGCCTTCTGAGAAAGCAAGTCACCAGGTTTTTACTCTATTCCAGAGAGATCAAACCAGGAGAAAAAATATAAATGTCTCAATATGACTCACTAAAATGTAAATTACCCTACTGCTTTATGAAAAAAGCAAGGGTTCTTATGCCTGAAAATCAAATATTTAAAAAATTAGTACTGCTTTCAACATAAGTAACAAAAATACAGCAATGTTCAGTTTATTCTGTCCTATAATTAATTTTGATTATTTGCTAATATTTCTATAAATCCAGCTATTCCATGAAGTTCTCATAATTCTTAGCTAATTCAAAGAACCATGATAAATATTTATTCTCAGAAATAAGAATTCAAAATATGTCATATCCATTCCATCAACCTTTCTGAAGATATAACATCTGTAAATATATCAAGTACAAACAATGACTGTCCCTAAACTACAGAAAAACAAAAAAACAAAAAAACTTGAACTGACATGGGTAGAGATCCAATTATTATGAGGTTGGCTAAGAAATTTTCTCTTTGTAACAACACTTAAAGATATGTTAACATTAAAATGAAATTATATCAGAACTTCATGGACTCTTGGAGATGCTTATATACCTTTGATTTTCAAATCCTACAGTATTTTTCTAACCTAATTACAATCCTTAAATCTTAGAAACAACACTTTATAGTGTTAATTAAAACAAATTAGCACTCTTTATTGATACTCTTATGAACATTACATAACTTTTAGAAACAGTTTTTTACCCAATGATAAACACATGCATATTCTCAAAAGAAGTATATGACAAAAAGAACGGGACATATAACTGATCCAAAGTAACAGTCAAGCTTCTCTGCATTACAAAGCCAAAGTAGGGAACTCGGATCAATTATCATGTTTAATTAACAAATTATCTAGATATTTAAGAATTTTCACCATTTTACCTATCAGAATCCCAAAGTACCAAAAACGAAGGACTTTGGAAAACTATATACATATGAAAACCTTTATTTAAAAACTTCTAATTTTAACTCACCTTATTGATTAGATCTTCTCAATTATGAAATGCTTAAGGCAATCATTATCCAAGTCATTTTCTTGAATAACTCCGTAACAGAAAAAAAATAACATGAATTTCATAATATTAATTATTTTTTTCTGCAGGCCGATCATAATGAAAACCAATATTTCAGATAGTTATTTTTATCAAGCATATCAACAGTATTATTAATTATAGTAATGGTGGCCAGATTGTCTTTTTTATTTGCCTTTGGCTACTTTTCATAAGCTGGAGGAAAGGTGGAGAAATATCAGGCTGGAGTAGGGAACAGCTTGACTTAAAAGTGTCTTTTTTCCTCTTCACCTGGAAATGGGTCTGTTGTCTCTTCTGTTTCTGCACCTGTACAGAATTTGGGGGTGGAATTAATTTTCCCAATAGTCCCAGGACCACCGCAGCTCCCACCTCTCCAGGGGGATGATTCAGAGTGGTTAAAGGTCTTCTCTGCCCCTTTTCTCCATTCTGAGCTTACACTCTGGGAGGGGAGTGCGTCCTTCCCCCTCCCCTAGAGCTATCAAATTTTTTCCCCCCTCTGGGTAGGATCCTTATGAAGTAACAACATGAAAGCTTGTACCAAACAGATCTTATTCCAATTATCAGACCTTTGACAAAACAGTTTTCTTTAGCCATTGACTTACAGCTGTAACATGACCAGTCAGCTAAAATGTGAGATCCACTGGTGGGAGACTGACTGAGTTTCCTCAGTGGTGGGAAAGTGACTGAGCCACCCATTTCCACGCTGCAACAATACCAACATGTTATGGAAAAGTAAACCTCCAGCAAAAAGTACTCTCAAATGAATCCTCTAAAAAGGGGGATAAGTCATTAGATCGAATGATCTTCATGATTTTTAAATGGCACAACACCCAGATGACAAAAGAAGAAGATTCTCTTGGTGAACAAGAGAGCAAGAACAAGCCAAGTCCTTGAAAGCAAACAGAGAGCAACTGTAGCTAAAGTTTTGCATTTGACAGGCTGTAGCTCACACAGACTCCCCAACAGAACAGATGAGGGCTTTCAACCACAACAGATAATCACACCCCAGAAATTCATATACTAGAATACCAAAGTACCTTCAAATCCCACACTACAGAAAGGGGATTTGTCTTAAACCTCAGTGAACTGCGACTACTGTCATGCGGCACCTATTGATTTCTATAGAATTACAGATGCTTCAAAGAATACACGTGGTGATTCTGAGGTCTCATGCTTTTGAACACACAGGACTTAACCCAGTTTGGAGTCCATCAACTCCCAGAGGCCCATTTCCTTCCCAAAACAAAGTGTTTAAAGGCAGCTGATTCCTGGAGAGGAATAGTAGGTAGTCACTGTGATAAGAACTCAAGGCAGTTTCTGGGTAAATGTCTGCAATCCTTGCCCTGGGACCAGTCTCTCACAAGAAACTGACATCGCAGACAGGAAAACACGGGTCTTGCTGGCTGGGACATATGGTCTTTTCCATTACTCCAAAAAAGTTAATGAAAGGAAGATCTTGTCGCAAGGTCCTTAACCTCTCACTGCAAGCAGGAGGATTTATAAGGAGGAAGAGAGACAAGGAGAACAAAGATATCAGGGGAGAGGCTGTGGATGTGCAGGTAGTATCCTTGCCAGCCCTGACAAGGATCTATAATTAGAATACTATTGGTTGTTGTCCTCTTATGTGAAGCAGGAAGGGGTACAAGCAGCTGGTGTGCTGACAGAAACCCCACATTTCCTGGTCATATCTGAGCGAGTGACTACAAGAAATGGAGACTTTTTTCCCCCATAAACACTCAGCTTCTTGGTGTGGGCAGAGAGTCGAAACCAATAGGTTTTCATGAGGACTGGATCTTCACCAGGTCAATAAAAAAATACTGTTTTTAAAAAAGAATCTGAGAACCAAGACGGCAGAGGAGTGAGTGGAAGTCACACTGACCTCCTCCCAGGAACAATCTGGAATAACAATTAAATTGTGGAGAAATGACCTGGAATGAACAACTGAGAAATAGTGAGAGAGGAGCATTGTAACCTCAGAGACAGAAGAATTGGCTTTCGTGTAATCTAACTGGTAAGAAGTGTGGTCAGACTCGAGAAGGCAAGCTGGGCACCCATGCTGGTGGCAGCACCAGAAGGATATTGAAACAGCTGGTTAAATGCCCCTGAGAAGAGTGGGTTCTAAACCAAAAGTGAGAATCTCTAGCCTACAGCACCAGAGTCCAAAAAGTACACAGAAAACAGCCAGCTACGAAATGCAGCAGGGTTGCTCTCTGCCAGACAGGCAGCCAAAAATGCAAAGAGCCTTTGAAATGGCCAATGCCAAATTTTTATTTGCAGCCATTTAACTGCTCCCTGACAAAGGCAGGGGCAGAGTGGGTTAGAGATGCCTGAGGAGAGACTTTGGGAAAGGAGACTTTGGGGAGAGAATTGAGAGAGTAGCTGGCAGGATGTCGGTGCTGACTCACCCCCCGTGCGGCAGCAGCCATCTTGCACAGGTAGAGACCACTCCCCCTGAGTTGCACTAACATCAGAGGAACCTACAGCTCCACCAAGGTGGAATTCCAACCAGTCCCGTGCTGTCTAAGCCACCTGCTGAGTGCAGAGTGGCAGTCACAAAGTGTAGATCCCTTGCTAAAGGGAGTGCAGAGAGGTCTGGAGACACTTAAGGAGAGACTGGGGACAGAGGAACTGGGGGTAAAACGGATGGAGCAGCCAGTGGAATCCCAGTGCAGACTCCTCCCGTATGGCTGAGGCATTAGAGAACCCAAAAACCCCTCCCTCAGGATGGACTTTGCCCCACCCTGAGCTGTCTAAGGCACCCTGCTGAGTGCAGAGTGACTAGATTAACAACTAAAGGAGGCAGCCACAAACAGCAGATTACTGGAAGTCTCAAACAGACTGCCTAAGGTCAGACAGGGACAACATCTGACATCATTAGAGGCAGATCCAGAAAGCAAAAAACAGTGGTCTCCTACCATAGAACTTCACACCACAAAGTCAGGAAACCTAGACAGATCAATTTAAGAAGAAAAAGCAAAAAAGAAGAGCCTCACAAATAATAGAAAGACAAAATACCCTCCAGTTGAAGTGAAAGAAGGAATCCCCACAATGAAAACAAAATGAAAGAGAATCAACACGACTATCAGATATTGAGTTCCAAACAACAGTCCTAATAAAGCACTATGAGCTCAGTGGGCTCAGAGAGAATTATTAAAAACTACAGGGAAACTATGGGGAACTTACTGCAAACTATATCAGCATGAAGGACATAGAGATTATCAATAAAAAACAAGAGGAAATGAAGATTACAATTTCTGAGTTGAAGAAGGCAGTAGAAGGAATCAAAGCAGGCTAGATGAAGTTGAGGACTGAATCAGTGAGATGGAGGACAAGATAGAAAAACGTTCCCAGAAAGAGGAAGAAAATGAAAAAAAAAAAAAAAGACACAGAAAGAATAAAGAGGCATTGAGGGGAATGCAGGAAAAACTGAAGCGTAATAATATGCATATGATAGGCATACCAGAAGGAGAAGATGATGAGGAAGGGATAGAAAACCTGTTGGAAAAAGTAATGATGGAAAAGTTTCCTAATTGGAGGAGAGTATAAATCACACAAGTCCAGAATGCAAAGAAGGTCCCATTCAAGAGGAACCCAAAGAGGCCTACTCCAAGACACATCATCATTAAAATGGTAAATATCAAAGGCAAACAGAGAATCCTAAGGAAGCAAGGGAAAAAGAGGTAGGAACATATAACAAGGTCCCAATATTGCTAGCAGTGGACTTCTCAACAGAAACCCTGCAAGCCAGAAGGGAATGGCAAGAAATGTTCCAAGTCATGAAAAACAAAGGTCTGCAACCAACACTGTTCTACCCAGCAAAGCTCTCAATTAAAATGGATGGAGAAATAAGAAGTTCCCCAGACAAAAGAAGGCTAAAAGCATAAACCTCCATCAAACAAGCAATGCAAAATATGCTAAAGGGACTGCTTTAAGATGAATAAAAAGTGTCTATGAATATCCAGTTCCTTTCACAGTTACCAATACTTGATATCACCAATATTTTTAAATACATATTAATCTGTGACAATGATGTATTATTTTAAATATTCCTCTATTATTTGTTGAAACTAAACCTCTTTTTGTATATGTTTTCCCTATTTCTATTATTTTTAAAAAGCTTTAAATTACTTTTCGGTATTCTTTATCCATTTTTTGATTAAATATTTGTAGAATTTTTTCCATACCAAAAGAATAAACAAACCTTTAAACTTTTTTCCTTAAACCTTGTTGCAAATACTTTCCTATACTATTAATTGCCCTTTACCTTTTTTATATGCATATTACTGTGCAGTCTTAAATGTTTAATATAGTCATATTGTCAATATTTTACTTTTTAGCTTTGGGTTTGAATATTTTACTTCAGGGTAAGAAAAATATAATTTTGTATTTTCTCCTAAAACTCCTTATATTCTACATATTGATTTTTAACTCACTTGAATATTTTTGGTATAATGTGTGGAACAGGGCTTTATATTTATTTATTCCAAGCAATAGTGATCCATGCACCTTATTTGTTGAATAAGCCTTATTATACCCACTGATTTGAAATATCAACTTAATAATATATTGCATGGTTAGACAAATACATATGTTTGTTTCCAGAATGCTCATTATATTTCATTGATCTTGAAATTGAACTTGACTATTTCTGTGCTGGTGTCATGTTGGTTTAATTTCTAAGGCTTTATAATGGCTTTATTTTTTTAATATTTTATAATTAACTTTGACATTTAAAAAATAGATAAAATCAATATGCATTTAAGAAAGAAAGAAAAAAGAAATAGAGAGAGGTGGAACTCCTACCTTTTGAGGCAATGTGGATAGAACTGGAGGATATTAAGCTAAGTGAAATAAGCCAGTTGGTGAAAAAAAAAAAAATACCACGTTTTCTCACCTATAAGTGGAATCTCTTCAAAAAAAATAAACTGATGAACACAGTAAACCATAGACATGGAAACATGGAGCAGACTGAAAGTGACCAGAGGGGATGGAGAAAGAGGACAATGGTGGAAAGAAGCGGAAGGAACTAGACATAGAACATGTATGAATGACCCACGGACATGGACAACAGAGTGGGAATTGACTGTGGGAGCAGGGGGTGGGGGTGGAATGGGAGGAAGGGGGTAAAGGGGTAAAAATTGAGACAACTGTAATAGAATAAATATAATTTAAAAATAAAATAAAATAAAAATCTAAGGAATAAAATTTTGGTCACTCCACTCCCCTGCCCCCCCCCCAAAAAAAAGAAAAAAAAATGGAATATTTTTGAGGTGGTTGGTGTCAGCCAAATCTTGCAGGGGTGCAATTAGCCTCACCCAGTGCTGTGGTGAAGGCCGTATCTTGTACAAACAGCACTGGGAATGCTGGTGTTTGCAATATACTGGCAAACAAACCCTCAGAATGGGAGTTCTTTTTATCAGTGGTTTAGTACATCTTACTGTAAATCAATTTCATGCTTAGATCAGAGTACTGTAAAGTTATACTCCTTGTTATACTTGCTCTGGGACTGTTGATTTCTAGTCTTCTGATGAGTAGAACATAAATACTGCAGTTTATTTGCTTCTCAGTGCATGGCACACATTTATAGCAGCCAGAACAGACTCAGGCAGGGAGTCTGATTGTCTTCTCCAGATTCTACAACTGCTTTCCTTCTCCCATGACCTCTTCCTCCTTATCCACATACTAGAAAAGGTCAACTGACGTCAGTGGTCACACTTCCGTATTCTCTTGGAATATCATGTCCCTGTTCCTCCTCCTGAAGGAAGCACTGATCAGAGGGAAACTCACAGATGACCCTGGGAAATCATTGGATCTCAAAGTCTCTAAATTAATCAAGCGAGGCAAAGTCACTTTGCCATACAAATTCAGTTACCAAGCGTAGTCAGACGACCATGGACAACCTAATAGATTGTAGATCTTAAGACTCATATTTCTTTCACCACTTTTCTATTCTATTCTATTCTATTCTATTCTATTCTATTCTATTCTATTCTATTCTATTATGTTCTTTATACATTTTTCATTAATGCATTTGTTGAGACACCCTCTGTCAATGGACCTTCAGGGTATTATAAACCAATGGATTCTCCACCATCTCGATGAACCTCTAACTCTCAGTGTCTCTGAGACTCAGTGATAGAAAAGCATCTCACTACTCACTATACTTTGTCCCCTTGAAGGTCTGTAATCCAATGCTACTTCTGCCCATAAATATTTAGAAGTTTTCCAAGATGATATTATCTGCCTCATTCATGTCCACTACTTCCTGGGAAAGTTTAAACCCCTATGGCGAGTATCACTTCATGAAACATGAAAGTCAGTAACACTTCTGTCATGTGACTTAAAATAAGTCCATCACCCTCCCCTGAGCCAGTTCCAAAGTGCCTCCTAGATTCGTGGATAATTATCCAGCAGCATCCACTCACGGAAGCAGAGCATGTTCTAGACGCTATGCTGCTGTAACCAATCAGCATGGTCAATGGATGTGGGCTAATAGTTGATGAGATTAAAAAAAAATACATACATTAAAGAACCCATTGAAATAGTGATGAATGAACGTTTATTAAATTTACAAATATATGTCTCATCAAATCTCCACAAATTACATTAAGGGTATTAAAAGACAAGCCTGCACAGACCACAATTTCCAAACCATAAGTCTGATGGAGAATGATCCCATTATATATTAACAATGTAAGTGTTGTGAGGGAGGGCCCAACACCCTCTGACCATAGAGACCATCTCCAGAAACAGGGCCAAGGGAGGCTGAGAATGAGGATTTCCTGTCAGGATAAAAGTTTTGTTTCCTGCAAGGAAACATATGTTGGGAATTTTTCTCATTCCCCTCCCTCTGCACGTGAAACTCACTGACAACACTAGACTGAGACAACAGCTCAGTTAAGCCATTGCCATGAACATTTCAACATATAAAGAGTTCTCAGTGGTGAACAAGCATAATGAGCTTAGAGATGTGCATGTGCATAAGGGAAAAAATGACAATGGGAGCTGTAGACACAATCAGAATCTTACAAAAATACAAAAAAAAAAAAAAAGAAAAGAAAGTGACTCTCTAGCCTGTGCTTGGTGTGAAGTTACTCAGAAAAAAATAATAATGTCTAAAATAAGGAAAAGGGGATGTTGAAAGTGGTTTGCTTTACTTTTAAATATTTTAAACCATGGTAGACATTATTTCCACATAAAATTACAATGATAAAAATTTGGGAACTGTAGACATCTTTAAGTGTTGGTTTGCAGAAACTGTCTGAGTAAGTGGTCATTCCTATTGAATCTGTGTGGAAAGTGCATGAGAATTTCATAGTGTCACCTACTCATCTAGTTCAGCCTCTCTTCTTAGGCCCCAAAAAAGTGAGCAATACTGTTAATCTCATTCTAATGTGTCTCATACACCAGGTGATCCCTTGTCTCTGACACACATGGTGAGTGAGTTTAAAAGGAGAGACAATGCCACAGAGGTCCCAGACTGACCAGGGTGCCCCAACTTTTTCTCCTCCCACTTACACTTTAAAGGCTGCCTCATGGACAATTCCTCTTCCACCTCCATGGTAAACCCTCCGCAGCACTTTCGAAGATCCCAGTTCCCTCCTCAGATGGGGCTGAAGTCTCTGGGGGAAGGCAGAGCTGTGCTGTAGAAGAAGATGAGGCTGTTGGGTCTACTCCTGTTCCTGGTGACAGCCTCTCAGGGCGAGTGTCCCAGATGTCAGAAGTGTGTGTATGGGGTAGTGGCGGTGACTGCATACAACTGACAGGGACTGATGCCCTTGTCCTCTGGTGTCCTGTCCCCAGTGCACATGCAGGGGTCAGACTCTGCATTGAAGAAGACCTTGCAGACCCTCTCCTTCATCTGCACTGTCCCAGAATTCTCTTTAAGCAGCTGTCATGTGCACTGGAACCACAGTTTCCGGGGAAAAGACTGCAGTGGGTCAGTGCTATATGGAGGGTTGCAAGCAGTATCTACAGCCCAACACTGAAATCCTGACTCAGCATCACCAGGGACACCTATATAAACCAAATTTACTTAACACTCAGCAGCCTGAGAGCTGAGGACATGGAAGACAAGGCCTTGTCATACTGTGTGAGACATGCAGTGACAGGAGGAGAGTCTGAGCCCAGACACAATCCCTCCTGCAGGAGGGACTGTGACCACAGTGGGCCCTTCAGCATCCCTGGACACAAGGAGCCCCCTAGCAGCAGGTACAGCTAAAGCTTTGGGATGGGTTCATGTGTGGTTTCCTATGTTTGAAATAGTTTCCTTCAGGGAAACTCTTTCGATTCCTGATTGTGTGCTCACCTTTGAACCTCTGAGTTAGACATGTCTGTTGTAAAGAAAATATTCTGAGACAGGAAAGCTGAGGAACTGCTGGAGGAAACAGTGGGGCCAAGCCCCACTCAGCTCAGTATCCTAGGCAGCCAGCAGCAGGGCATGGACACACTGGGCAGCCGGCAACAGAGGCACATGAACCCGGAGCGAAAGGAGGAAGGCCCCGGGTGGTGACGGTCACTAACTTGGCATCATGGCCAAGCACTAAGAGTAGGTGACACCACACAGAGGCAGAGGGACCCACAACAACGTCGTGTGGATGTCCAGCCTGACAACAAACACACACAGCCATGGGATAGTGAGTATTTATCATGCTGATGATGAAATCACTGGGAAGAAACAAAAAAGACCTACTGCAAGTCATAACTTTAGAGTAAGTCATGATAGAAGCCCCCAGTTGGCTTACTGGAGTTCGAAACATCAGAAAATAATACTAGATCAAGGTTCTCAATAGGAGTCTCTAATGAACCTACAGGATGCTCTGAATTTCCCCAATAAAGATGAGGTGTGTGAGCACAGTCCTGGATTCAGCCATGCCCCCTCCTTCTTGCCCTCTCCCCCATTCCCTTGCTGTAGACTCCATGCCATTTGGGTTAGTTCTTTTTTATTCTAAAATTCCAGTTGACATTCTATATCATTTAACAGGAGCTTCTGGCCTACAGTGAGTGGTGTGACATTTATACAACTTGTGATGCGATTGCCTACTATTTCCATTTCCCACCTGGCAACATGCATATTTATTACAATACTATTGATTTGTTCACTGTAATGTATCTAAATCACTGAGCACAGAGGGTCCCAGCCAGGGCAAGGGAACAGATGTTCTTTACTTTCAAATATTTTTACATGAAAATTTACATCAAATTTTTTCTTACAAAATTATGATTATCACATCTGAAAAGGAAGTGTCTATTTCATGTGTTTCCTTCGATTTGGAAGCTGGGCATAATATTAATTTGTTTAATATTCACTTGAATACTCTGTGAAATAAAACGGTGTGATCCTTCATCCAGTCCAGTTTTAGCTGTTATCATAGAAAAAAGGGCTGTCAATTGGCATGATTCAAAGTCAACTCATAATTCAACCACTCTCCCATACGTGACCTATGCCATCAAGTCTCATAGAAGAAATGTGCTCAGGAGACAAAGCACAGTGGCCTCAGTCTCTCCCCACTTATGAGAATAGAGTCCCGCACATGCAAATTTCTTTCTCAGCTCCAGGTCAAATCCTCCCCTGGGCTGTGGGGGCTCACAGCTCTCTCCTCACACAGGGCTGAGTCTCTAGGGAAGGCAGACCTGTGTGTAGAAGATGAGGCTGCTGGGTCTCCTCCTGTGCCTGCTGACAGCTTCCCAGAGTGAGTGTCTCAGATGTCAGACAGGGGTCTGTGGGATGGTGGTGAATTAAAGAGTCTGACAGAGACCAATGCTCTTTGTCCGCAGATGTCTGGGCCCAGGTGCAGCTGCAGATGTTGGGCCCAGGAACGGCGAAGCCCTCGCAGACCCTCTCCCTCACCTGAACTGTCTCTGGTGACTCCATCGCCAGTGATTATTTCTGGAGCTGGATCCATCAGCCCCCAGGGAAGGGGCTGGAGTGGATCGGGGATATGTGTTATATTGGAAGCACTTCCTACAGCCCGTCCTTCAAGAGCCGAGCCTCCATCTCCAGTGACACGTCCAAGAAACAGGTCTCCCTGCAGCTGAGCTCCGTGAGCACTGAAGACACAGCTGTGCATTACTGTGTAAGAGGCACAGTGAGGGGAAGTCAGCAAGAGCCCAGACACAAACCTCCTTGCAGGAAACAAGATGTCTGGGTTGCAGGGGGACAGCTGCAGTGGAAGCCGTGGAAACCTGCACTGCCCTGGGTCAGACTCTGAGATACCAGAACCAATTTCTGGTTCCACTATCTGCATCAAAACCTGATTCTGCTCCTGGGGAGACACTGTTCCAGTGTCCACTGTGTCACTATCCTCAAGGCTTCAGGCAGTGCACTCTGGGAAGGGGGACCTGCATACTGTATTTCAGAGAGACCCACCACCCCAAAATCAGGTCAGTATTGCCTACACTGAGTAGATGACTGTACCCGGGTCTGACCCTCCCCAGGACAAGCCAGGACCCTCTCACCATGGCATATGCAAGTTCCTGGTGCTGGGTGACCAGGAAACCAGAAGGATGAGCTCTCTCTAGTCCTCACATCAACTACATTTTCTTTTGTTCTGTCATCAAATTAGGCCCCCCATTTGTTTGGATGAGAGTCAGGATCCTGACCATATGCTAGGAACTGGAGAGAACAAGGACCTCAGGTCATCACCGTGGACATTTTCAGTGTACGTGTGCTTGTAATTTATTGAGCAGTCCAAGTGCATGGACATGAGGGCCATGAGCAGAGATATTCACATGGGACCTGCAAGCAACGAACCTGAGGACATCAGTGTCTCCCAAAGCCACTGAGAGCTCCTGGACTCAGGGATGTCAGATGAGTCAGTGTATCTGGCAGCTCCAGCAAAGGGGCTCCCGGCAGAGTCACTGACATTTACTGAGAACAATTCTCTTACCCTGAGTGTCTAAACTCATGGTGTCCCTGAGGGTGTCCTGAAGTCAGGGCACAGTTTCCACTTCTGGATGACAGACACTGAGAAGTCCATGCCCTGTCAGCCCAGACAGGACCCTCCCTTGCAGGGCAGGGGTTGGGCAGCAGGCGGCATGTAAAGCCCCTGATCTCAGGGCTGCTGCTTGAGGAGCAGGTGGAGAGGGAACTGGCGAGGGGGTTCACCTGAGTGTCTGAGTCTTCCTTTTCAAAACTACATAATATATTTATGAAAAAATATATATTAAGGGTTGGATATGATGCGACTCTAATTAAATAATCCTATCAGAGCATTTACCAAACTAAATAAGACAAGGGAAGCAGAGTCAGCGGGATTATTTCTGCGACTTCATTCCATCTGATTGTTAAGGAGCTGGAGACCCTTATCCAAGTAATAAAACCTGCGGTGTTACAGCCCAGAACTGGTCCAGTGGTCTCTGTGTCACTCAAAGGTGGGTTCTCAATGATGAGCTGGTACTGCGGGGGCTCGTTTGTCTATGGCAAGAGCTGTGTCTGCACAGAACTCAGGGTCCTGGCAGGGGACACATATCAGGTAGCATGAACCAGACTTGATCCCTGATCATCCCTTTGATCATGTTTCCTGAGTCCTCTACCATCTCACGAATGGAGCATGATGATAAGGTATTAAGCGTTTTCCTCATGACTATGAAGATGAGAAGAGGTGGAGTAGATCAACTATGGGTCTGTTAGTGCCCTGAGAACATCACCCATAGCCACCCTCTCCCCTGCAGAACTTCTGCCAGCACAGCCTCTCACCAAGACTAGAGCTCCTTAGAAACCCCTCCTGCTGGCGGCAGTGGCTACAGTTAAGGGGCTTCTTTGCTCCTGGGATGAGGAGGGCATCAGGGACAGTGAAGAGGAATTTCCACCCAAACTGCCCCCTCTCCACATGTGTCCACTCCCAGGTGCAGCTGGTGCAGGCAGGGGCTGAGGGGTGTTCCTGTGCGAGAGAGTGAGGGGAGGCCAGCATGAGCCCAGACACAGGCCTCTCTGCAGGAGGAGCTCTACCACCAGGGGGCGCTCCGCCTCTCTGGACACAGGGACCATCCCAGGAGCTGGTATGGTTGGTGGTTTAGGCTGGTTTCCTCTTCCTATAACAGTTTCCCTCAGGGAAACTCTCTGGATTCCTGGTTCTGGGTTCAAGTCTGAAGTTTCATAGTTAGAAAAGTCTGTTGTGAAGGGAGACATCATTCTCATGTGGACAAAAACCAGAGTCTCAGACACTCTTGTGCCCAGTTCCAAGGTAACACCAAACTTTCATCCCCACATCAGCTGGGTCTAACCAGAGGCTCTGCTCAACCCAACAGGGCAGCCCAGCCCCACGCAGCTCAGTGCACCAGTCAGTCTGTGGCAGACTCCTGCCTGCTGCACACTGGGCACCGGATGCGTAGGAACCCAAATCCAGGGAACAAGGACCCCTGCTGGTGACAGTCATTTACTTGGCCTCTTGCTCTCAGCACAGAGCAGAGGTGGTACAACACAGGACAGAGGGACCCACGGCAGCTGGGTGTGGATGTCTAGGCTGAGGACACACACACAGACCAAGGGGACAAGGGACGGTCATCATGCACAGAGTTGAAATCTCTGTGAGGGACAGGAAAGACCCTTCAGAAATTCAGGTTATTAGAGAAAGTCCTGGTTCGCAGACCCCAGTTTGTTTACTGAGGTGTGAATCACCAGTGACTAACACTAGGTCTTGGTTGTCAATGGGAGTCACTAATAAACCTACACGAAACTCTCGATTTCCCTGATAAAGATGAAACATGTGAGCACAGTCCTCGACTCAGCCATGCCTCCTGCCTGCCACTCTGCCCCACACCCTTGCCTTAGACTCGCTGGTATTTGGGTACATTTCATTTTTTTTCTTTTTCCATCCCAGTTAACCTTCTATATTATTTAATAGGAGTCTCTGGTCTACAGAACAGTAGTCATACTTTTATACAATATGTTTTCATATTCTATTTTTTATTGTTTTTCAAGTACAGTTTTCTCCACCTTCCCACCACCACTTCCCCCCAAACCAAAGCCACCTCTCACCCTCAACCCGTCCCCCCTTTGGATGTATATGTGGGTCTTTATACACGTTCTTTGATGGTCCTTCCTCTTCTTTCCAGACTAGTCCCCCTCCCCCTTCCCCTCAATATAGTATTTATTTCAATGTCCCCAGTTATATTTTATTTATTTGTTTTGTTGATTAGGTTCCACTTATAGGTGAGTCCATACAGGATTTGTCTTCTACCACCTGGCTTATTTCACTTAGCATAATGCTTTCCAGTTCCATCTGTGCTGAGGCCAAGGGTAGGGTCCTTCTTTCTGCTTCATAGCATTCCATTGTGTAAATGTACCACAGTTTTTTGATTACATGACTGCACTCTAGGAAGTGAAACAGTCCAATTAAAAATGAGCAAAGTACCTGAACAGACACTTCTCCAAGGAGGACACACAGAGGGCCCACAGACATGGGAAAGGATGCGCAGCATCTCTGGCCATCAGAGAGATGTAAATTGAATCCATAATAACATACCAGTTCACACTGATCAGAATGACCATCATAAGCACATCAGCAAACAATAAGTGCGGACGGGGTTGTGGAGAAAAGGGGATCCTAGAACTTTGCTGGTGGGAGTGCAGACTGGGGCAGCCACTGAGGAAATCAGTGTTGGGTTTCCTCACACATACAACCTGTGATGGGGTTGCCCAATATTTCCAGTTCCCACCCGGCTCCGCATATTGTATTTACAGTATTATTGACTTTACTACTGTGCTGTGTTTTACATCCCTCTTTTTAATCATAAGTGCTCAAGTATCTATATTTTTCTCTCTGAATTCTTTTATTCAGCATAATGTCCTCTAGGTCCATCCACAACATCCCAAATGATAAAATTTCATTTTTTATATATCTGAGTAAAGAAGATTGGATAAGTTTCTAATTAGTGGGTTGGCCAAAAAGCACATTTTGGGGTTTTTTTGGTTTGTTTTTTTGTTTTGTTTTGTTTTGTAAAGTGAAAGATGCATATTTATGCTGGCGGATACCTGCATGATATAATATTGATTTTTCTCAAGAAATGTCTCCACTTGATCACTATGAACGTCACCTGATCACCCTGACCATGGATCATCGTCCAGTGAGAAATCTCCAGCTCAGAACTTTGCAAACGACTTTGATACATTTGTTCAGCCACAACACCTTCTTCATACACTGCACAATTTTTTTTTTGCTTTTAACATTTATTTGGCATTATCTTTCTTGATATAATAAAGGAACATATGCCTAACATAGTACATTTTCTTCCACCTTCAGTATTAAAGTGGCTAAACAAAACTCATAAATTTTGATATGCATACTGAGATGACAGATGTCACAACACAACGTAACAAACCTGTTTAGAATAAAGCTAGAGACAACTAAGTGCTACTAGAGCCACCTTATACAAAATTAACTGAGATTTTTGACCAACCTGATATATCAGTGGCTAGATGTGAGGACATTTCTGAGGAAAGTAACATAAGACAACTTCCACTTGCTACACGAGGACAAAAATCACAACATAAAGAACAAGAGCCCTGGCAGCGTTGGCCCCAGGCTTGCTTATCCCGCCATCCATGCACCTGGGAGGATCTCCTTCCTGTTACACACACTGGCCCACCCAGCTGTGACTTTGTGGCCCGATGTTGCACATCTGGTGTGGACCAGGTGACTGCATCCCCCAGTGTCATGTGCAGACATGAAAATGGGTGAAAGAGGAAGAGATGAAGGTTCTGAAATTTGCTGCTGATGAACCAGGGGTAAACCTGCCCTTTTAATTCCTGATTAGAACTATGTCACATGATCACAGATCCTCTGGGACTGATAGTGAAAATAAGACCCAACCCCCTCAGCCAACCAGTTGCGTGGAGAGTTACACAAACAGGGTCCAGGAACGGGAGGCTCTTTAAATGTAATCAGTGGATGAATATAAATTATGCTCTTAATATCCATTCTTATTTTAATTATTTTCTGTCATTTTATGTTCATGATTGGCATCAAACTTTTCAATAATGAAATTTCTATAATTTTAACACACTTTCTCCACAATTTCAACCAACTACACCTAAGCAGACCAGGTCATAAATGAGCTTCTTCTGTGTCCCCAGTATTCGAATCTGGTTTTACACAGAGTCTAGAGAATAACAACAAAAATGAAGCAGAGAGACTGATGCTAAGCATTCAGCATCAAACTCTACAGAAGTTAAATGACCCCGGTGCACAGCCTGCTTCTCAGTGGAGGCCAAGCCTCTGTCTCCAGTGACCCACACAGAGCTCCACCTCCTCCAACACTGGGTCCACATGCCCTAGGGTCACTTTCTGTCTTAGTTCCTTCTCTGAACACTTTGTAGGGGATATAAGGTGTGATCAAACTTCATGTCTCCTCAACATGAGCCTCCCCTGGTCATGAGGGTTGAATTCTTGGTGTGCTCATCACTGGCAGCTTTCAAAGGCATATATAATTATAAATCTCTCTCCATTTATGGCAATTTACTCTCCTAGGCCATAGGCTTCTCTCCTGGAGCAGTTGAGTCACTGAGGAGAGCTCAAGTGCAAATTTATGAAATAATAGTTATATTGTTCATAGTATTATTTTTTATCCTCACTGGAATTTTTTTCATTGCTTCAGAAAAAACAGAAGACAAAGAAGGAGAGTTAGAGAGAGAGACAGAGAGAGAGACCATTGTCTGCCATACATGCCAGACCTGGGACTGAATCTGCAACCTTCAGTAACAGGACGGCAGTCCACCCTACTGAGCCCAGCAGTCCTAGGGTGGGGAGAAAGTCTTAACAGACATTTGACCTTAGACAGGCCACACATTGGGCTCATGTCTGTCCTTTCTCCAGCCAAACACAGAGCCCCCTCTATAGTAGGAGGACATGCAAAAAGGGCTCTTCTACTCATGAAAAGCAGCCCAGCCCCAACGCTGAAGCTCTGGGAGGGGAGCCCAGCCCAGGATCCCGAGGTGTTCGCAGTCCCTTCCAGGAGGGAACAAAGACTGCTCACCATGGACCTTGGGCTCAACTGGGGTTTCCTTGTTTCTATTAAAAGAGGTAATTTATAGAGAATGAGAAACACTGAGTGTGTGAGTAGATATAACTGTGAAAAACAGAGGACAAGGGAGAGTTCACTGAATGGAAATCCTTTTGTTTGCAGGTGTCCAGTGGGAGATGCAACTGGTGGAGTCTGGGGGAGGCGTCAGACTGGGGAGTCTGTGAGACTCTCCTGTGCAGCCTCTTCAGTAACTCCCATGTGCACTGGGTCCCCCAGGCTCCAGGGAAGGGGCTGAAATGGGTCTCAGACATTAATGGGGATTCAAGTGCAACACCATATGCCAACTCTGTGAAAGGACGATTTACCTTCTCCAGGAACAATGGCAAAAAAACGCTGTCCCTGTGAATGAACAGCCTGGGAGCCAAGGACACAGCCGTGTATGACTGCGTGAGGGAAACTGAGGGGAATCACTGTAAGCCCAGAGAGACTTTCCTATGGGAGACAGGAGGGCTGGGCCGCAGGGAGTACTCAGGACACCAGGGGGCGCTCAGGACACAGGGGACCTCTTGACATCCCCCCAAACACAAAGCTTATCCCCAAGGAGCAGGTGTGGGCCTGGTGGAGAAGGACGTGGCTTCCCCTTGGGAGCAGGGCTGCCTCTCAAAGCTCTCGGCTGCATCCAGGGGCACTTTTTCCTTCTATGTGGCTATGAGTTCCCACTTTCTCACTGCACACAGCAAAGGGAGACCTGATACTGTCTGTTTGCAGATGAGATTTCACCCTGTGCCTGGGTCCTTTCCTTCACTGCGCTCCTGTGTGACCTTTTTCTTCCATGACAAAGAACCAGCCTGAGTGCTCTCCTCTTCCCCGTGGTTGGAAACGTTTCCCACAGAGTGGTGTCCAGCCCCATCCAGACCCCTGTGTGCTGAGCTCAGGCTCCAGCCCCTGATATGCACACAACGTCCTCACATGTCTTCTTCCCTCTAACAGGCTGGCCTTGCCCTCTGGGGGGTGCAATCCTCCCCTCTGGTCTCTCTCCTCCTGCCACACATTACAGTCTTGCCCCTCATTTACTGGCTGGTTGTGGAAATGCACCTTAACAGAACCCTCTGTCTTCTATTAGCCTAATTCTCCCTAAATCTGCCCCAGACCCTGAGCTCCGTGGCCCTGGGGCCTGTTCACTCTTCCCCTCTCCCCCACATGACCAGTCACAGCAGGAGGTGAATAAGCATGTGCACAGTGACAGTCCCAACTTCATCTCCTAATGTCCTCAACCGTGTCTACCCATCATGGCTTCCCCTGGACCTTTCATTTATGGGTCTTTTTGGCTTTTAAATTCTATAGCAGTTGCTTATATTACATGGAGAAAATATGTAATTTTAAACATAAATGTGAAATAAAAAATAATTTTCATTAATTTCACATAACATAGTAAAATAATATTTTTTAAAGATTTTATTTTTTAGGGAGGGGGAGGGACAGAGAAAGAGAGGGAGGGAAACTTCTCTATGTGAGAGGTTGCCTCTCACTCAGCCTCAACTGGAACCTGTATGTAAACCCAGGCATGTGCCCTGGCCGGTCACCTTTTAGTTAACATGCCAGCATGAGCCACACCAGCCAGGGCTAGAATACTTTTCTGCAGGAAACTCTTCAGATACGGAGGGAGCCTGGCTCTCCTGCCCGGCAGACACAAGCCTCCCTGAGGGAGACAGGACGGCTGGGCTGCAGGGGCCGCTCAGAGCAGCAGGGGACGTCAGTGCCACCAGGGGGCGCTGAGAACACCAGGGACATCAGTGCACCAGGGGACGTCCAGGAGAGAAGGGAACATCAGTGTCACTTGGGCTCATTAATGAGTACAAAGGACACCAGGGGATGTTCCAGACATCAGGGGGGATCAGTGCAACTAAATGGAGGGGGCCAGCTTAGAGGCTGGTTCCTAGAGGGTTTGTGGAAGGGCTTCCCTTTGGGGTCATTGATTCCTTCCTCTCCTTTTGTCCCCTGGGGCAATCCCTACTTCCTTGTATGTGTCTTTAATTTCTTACACTCTCTGCTGCAAAAAACTAGGAAGGAACTGGATTAGCAGATACAGTTGCTTCCTCATCTGGGTCCTTATTGTCCCCCTATCCCTCCACCGGTTGCTCTCCCAGGCTGACAATTGGAACATGTCAGGAATTCTCACTGAGCCCCAACTGAGGACGGCCCCCCACACTCCAGGGCAGCGCTGAGCCGGCGGTTCTGAATCCATGCGCTGAGTCACACCCTCTGCCTCACACAACGCAGACCGTCCCATGTGAGAGTGATCACCCCACACTCTCTGCCCTGCCAGGATCCCTGTCTGCTTTGGGATCAGTGAGCTACTTTCCTCTCATCCGTCTCATGGTTGGATATTGAGCAATGTGTTTGCTTCTTCTACGCCCCCGGCTGGGGACAGAACCTGCAAACCTAGGCATGTTCCTGGACTGGGAAATTCTCTGGCCAGTGCTCAATCCACTGAGCCCCAGCAACCAGGGCTCAGTGAGGGTATTTTATGTCAGTGAAGTGGGAGAGGCTGGCAGCCCTTCTTTATGGGGTGAGAGCCCTGCCTGACCATTACTGGCCTGAAGGGGACCGATGGGACCCTCCTGCCTGAGGGCCTTGGAACGGGAGCATCCACGTGAGCTTTGGCCCTGCCTCCAGCACCCAGGGCACACGGGCTCCTCCTGCATCTCAGGGCTGTGACCTTGGACTGGAACCTAACTTGAGACTCCTCTGTGACCTTCGCATACACGTTCTCCTCCATTTCCCCTGAACCCCCTTTCTGTCACAGTCTCTTGTTTCCTCAGAGCCACAGGACAGGGGTTGGATGTGTCTCTGTACCAGGGACTCCACGCTGAGTCAGGTGTGACCTGGAGGAGGGCCCTGACCCAGGGGCCCATCAGCCCTGACCTTGTCCCACAAGATGTGTCCCTCCCTCCCCTTTGCTCTCCTCCTGCTGCTTCCAGGGTGGATGGGAGACCATGACAGACGACCCCAAGCTCACTACAGAAATTATTAGTGCTTGTCCCAACTCAGCACAGCCTCTGGTCACAGGAGATTCCTGCCCATTTCAGGTGATCACCTGTTGACTCCTTTCACCTGAATTTTTTGTCGGCCTTCCCTGTGTTGTGGTCACTTCTCGCTTATCAGGAAAACAGCAAAATCACCGGTTTCCAAGCAACTATAGAAACTCAATAGCAAGATATGTCCCATCCTCATCACAAAACACCATCTTCCCTTCAAAAGAAGAGAACATGGGCAGATGCAAGAACACAGATGAGTCTTGGAGATACAATGCCTGGGGAAGAGGCCACTCTCAGCTCACGCGTGGCCATGAGCTTCCAGGTCTGTGAGAGATGAAGGGTCAAGGGCTTGGGGGCAGAGCGCGGAGAGGGTCACTGGGCTGGGGGGCTGGACATGGCGAGTTGTTATTTAAAGGGCACGGAGTCAGTGTGGGAGGGTGAAAAATTCTGGACTTGGAAGGTGACAGGGTACACAATTTTTGAACGCGCTTAACGTCATTATGTGCACTTAAAGTCGAATAGTCTGGTGAATGTTTGGGGGGAAACCCTCAGAAGCGGTGGGACTGTTCTATGAGTGTTTCCAGGAAAGTGGAACCTGGAAAGAGGGGGAGGCTGGCCCAGACCTCTGGGTGATGGGGGCCTCTGGACTGGGAGCAGTGAATGGGGTGGAGGCGTGGGATCCAGGACAGTGGGAGAGTCACGTCCTGAGAGGGTGCAAGACATGACAAGGACCAGGGGCCTCTTTGAGGGAGATGCAATGGGGGTGGCATGTCACTAGGGCCCAGCACTCTCTGACTTACAGCGTCACCAGGGTGAGTTGTGGGGATGCATGACTGTCCATAACGCTCACCACGCACAGGACCGTGTGGCACAGAATGGACCCGCCCTTCGCAGGGGATACTTTGTCCCCATGAATTTTCACTTTGCAGCATCCTCTGAGCAGCTAACCAGGCATGGGAGTGAGATACATAAGACCTTCAACAGGTTCACATATCTCGGTCTCAGTCTCTAAAGCTCCTGGAACACGGGGACCCAGTGACACCCTGGTGCCCACCTGAAATGCGTCTCTGGGCAGCGTCACAGGGAAAGGTGAGGGGTGAGGAGATGTCCCATCTGAGGGGCCCCCTGGAGCAGGTGAGGACACAGTGGCCTGGCCAGGGCCCTAAACAGGGACTCAGATCTCCTCCATATTTGGGGAGGGGACAGGAGTGGGTTACGGAGCCAAGGTGTACACCGGGGCACAGTTGTGCTGTTCGCTGGAGGACGTGTTCTCACAGCTTCTCTCCCTTGAAATCCACCTCTCTTTCCTTCATGTGGTCACAATGGGTGGGCCAAGCACCCCTGACAGGGTCCCCTAGCCCTTGTAAGACAGTGGTGCCATCCCTGTGACAGATGCCACTCGGTCCCACATGGCTGACCCAACCCCTCACTCTCGGCTCTCTTGTCAACAAAGGGGGAATCTCTTGTGACATTTGTCACCTGAGAAAGTCTCCCGTCTGGTCCACTGATGCCCTCTGTCTGTCAGATGCACCCCAGGCCTTGCTGTGCACTGTTCGATGACGCGGCTGCAGTGGGGAGTGTCTGTGCATGGAGGGGGTGTGAGACTCGGGCCAGCAGACCTGGTTTTAAGCCTTTACCAGGCTGTTAAATCCCATCCTGTGCTCCAGCTCAGTTTAGTGATAGAATGAAAGATACACCTCCTCTGCACTTTGGTTTCCTTCCATCTGTCACCTTGGTCCCAGTCCCCATCCCAGGTCATCAGCCTCCAGATCCCTCCCCAGGGTCTCAGGGAAACACAGGGAGAGCAGGTTCCAACCTGACCTCTGCGACCAGGAAGCAGGTTCCGCCCTCCTCGCACATCTCAGGACACCTGCTGTCCCATAGGGGCCGCTTTGAGTGGCCCCAGGGACTGTAGTCCCGTGCGAGCTGGGCCTGGGAGAGGCTCTGTAAGTACTTGGCCAGAAAACCGGTACTGCGGTTGATTGGGAAGATCCGATAATAGCTCCACGGGCCCCCGGGCCAAATCAGGCCTTGAAGTAAACTGCACTCCCTGAAGCCTGCTTTGTTTCCCCCTCCCACTCTGTTATTCTCACACCGGATAACCAGCTCACACCAGGAAGGAAATTCACATTATTCATGGACCCTGACCCTAAACCGTTTGGTACTGTTATGTTTACTCATCTCAGACCCGTGCAAATCGGTGTGTCCCTGCCATTTGTCTTCTTCAAACCTCACCTACTCTCTGTAAACTTAAGTTACTGATATAATTAGATTACCTACAGTCCTGCTACCTGTCCTCCACTGATAACCCTCTCAATGAAAGCCATTGAGCTCACCAGCTCAGGGCATTCCCCACTAGAGGGAGTCGCCTTCCCCTTTCCTTGACAGGCAAACAGTGTCTGGAACGATTCTCCCATCCTCGGAGAATCTGGGGGATTCACGGCCAGAGTCCTCCATACTGACCCAGAGTCAGAGCCTGCGTGTCTCTGGGAGAAGGTACCCCCAGGGCTCAGGGCTCCATGTGGTCTAGGAACGTAGGAGGCCTCCTGAGCGGCTCACCTGAGGGAAGTGGCAGCACTGCCCTGGAGAACTGAGATGAAAAGAAGGACACAGTGTGTCTAGAACCTGTGTCAGTTGCAGGGTCTGAGCTGGACTCTGGGCAGCAGGTCCTAACCTGAGTGGCCTATTCCCTGGAGCTGGACTGAGACAGAGGCTGCACCTACACCACCATCTGCAGGCACAGGAGCCTCAGCCAGGGCAAGGGAAAGAAGGTTCTTTACTTGGCTTTTAGTTTAACATCAAAATTCACATCAACTGTCATTTTATATGAAGTTACAATTATCCAATCTGACAATGATGAGTCTACTTCATGTGTTTCTTTAGGCTTGGGAAGATGTTTGAGCACAACGTTCATCTGTTTTCATATCCAATTGAATAATTCATGAGATCAAAATAGTGGGATCCCTCATCTAGTCCAGCTTTAATGATTAAACAAAGAAAGAAAGAGAGGCTGTCCATTGACATGATTTCAAGATGACTCATAACACAGCTGCTCACACATCCCTGACCCACACCATTGAGTCCTAGAGAAGAATGTGCTCAGGAAACAGAAGAGCATGGGACAGTAACCTCAGTCTCTCCCCATTTATAAGAACAGAGTCCCCCACATGCAAATTTCTCTCCCACTCCAGGGCAAACCCTCCCCTGGGCAGAGGGGGTTCCCAGGTCTCTGCTCACAGGGGTCAGAGGTCACTGGGAAAGACAGAGCTCTGTTCTAGAAGAAGAGGAGACTGCTGGGTCTTGTGCCTGCTGACAGCCCCCTGGGTTGAGAGTGTCAGAAGTCGGACAAGGATCCATGGGATGGTCGCGACCACACAGGACTGACAGGGACTGATGTTCCTTGTCTCCAGGTGTCTGGTCCCAGGTGCAGCTGCAGGAGTCGGGCCCAGCACTGGCAAAAGCCCCCACAGACCCTCTCGCTCACCTGTGCTGTCTCTCCTTACTCCAGTGGTTACTACTGGACTTGGACCCAGCATCCCCCTAGGAAAGGGCTGGAGTGGATCGAGTGCATAACTTCTGATGGGAACACTTTCTACAGCCCGTCCCTCAAGAGCTGCACCTCCATCTGCAGAGACACGTCCTAGAACCAGGTCTCCCTCAAATTAGCTCTGTGAGCACCAAGGACACAGCCGTGTATTAGGGCGCAAGAGTCATCGTGAGGGGAAGTCAGTGTGAGCCCAGTCACTAACCTTCCTGTGGGAGACAAGAGGTGTGGACACCAGGGGGCGCTCAGGGCCCAGGGGTCACAACATCCACCCTGGGAGCAGGGGTAGGTGGAGGCTGAACCCCGGAGTTCTGGGTAGTCCGGAGTTCCTCTCACCTGGCATTTGCGCCCACATCTTCTCCACAGCTGGGATCAGAGCCCTGACAGGACAGACAACTCAGCAGCAAACGGCCAGGGCTCACCTGCCTTTAGCTCACCGAGCACTGGTCAGTCCTGGCAGGCAGAGAGGAAAGGCATGTCGGTGGTGGTCGCTGTCCCTGCACCCTGCACATGGCACCGATGCTGCAGACCCAGTGCCGACCCCAAGGGGCTCCCACCCTAAGGAGCTCAGATGTGGAGCCTGATGGTGCCCATGCACGAGGGACCAGGAAGAGCTCAGTTCTGACATGACTGAGGTCATGGGAGAGACCGGAAGGCCCTCAAGCAGGGACGCAGTGGCTCTGAGAGCCGGGCCAGGTCCCTAGCTCTGGGTACGCTGTGGTCAGAGGGAGAGGGCTGGAGAAGGCTGTCATGTGTGGCCAGAGAGGAGCCAGAGGCAGGGTCACAGGCTGGCATCTGGTGGGGTGAGGCTGTGCTGTCCTTTCTGACACTCCGTGGGGCAGCAAGCACATTTCAAACCCAGAGTCCCAGGGACGGGTGAGCAGGAGCCAGTTCCCAGGTGGGCCACCACTGGCCCCTGGAGAACCAAAGGCCCCATGATGATCCTTACCCTAGTTGGGACCAACTTATCAATCCAGAAAGGCCATCACCATGAGGTTGGGCATCAAAGTGGGAACAGAGAGTGGCCGAGTCTCCCATGCCCTGCCCAAGAGCCTCAGGACAGCTGGGCATGGCCCCATCCACCAGCAGGACACATCCCCCAGCCCTGAACCTGCCCACAGCCTCCCTGGGGCTCTGCCTCCCTCCACAGGTCATCCCTGAATCTCAGAGTCCCTCGGGCTCAGCCCCACGTGTAAAAGATTTTGGGTGGACCTGTGTCACTGTGCTACTATTGTGCTGGTAGATACTGTTACAGCCACGTCACAGAGCCCATCAAAAACCCCTCCCGGAACACAAGCTGCACCCTGCCCTCCATGAGGCAGGGACTCCGCCCCTGGATTTTGAATGGGGACACAGCACCCTAGCTATGGTGGTACCACAGTGGTATGGCCACAACACAAGCCCACAGGGAGGCAGGCACAGGGAAGGCACAGCCTCCATAGTGTCCACCCCAGGGACCTAGGACAGCAGCTGACTCCATGGGACCGTGATCCCGATATGCGCCCCAGGCAGACAGGCCCACAAGACTCCTGGGCCAAGGGCCTCTGCAGGGAAGGGCCTGCCCTCCACGTGCAGGGGTTTTTGTCAAGGGCCATCCCACTGTGCTACTATACTGATTATATCAACCACAGTGACAGGCCTCCTGCCATAAACCCAGGGGAAAGTGCCAGACCCTCAGGACACACATGAACGGCGGATCCCAGGGTGGTACCCCACCTGGGCCACATAGGCCACCTCCTGCTTGCCCAGCAGCCCCGCTCAGGAGGCCAGTGCCCACATTTCCCCAAATTTCCCAAATTTCCGAGGGCTCAGAGGTACCTCACGGAGCCCTCACATTCCTGCCTGAGCCCAGCCAGCACCAGCAGGAGTCACGCCAGTCCGGAGCGCCCCAGACCTGAGTCTGAGATGAAGGTCCCCGCAGGCAGCACCCCACACACCCTCAGGGGGGCTGACAGGATAGAGCCCGGCTGGAGCTCCACTGTGCAGCAGTGCACTGACCAGCAGACCAGAGCAGGGTGCACGAGGCAGAGAAAATCCCCAGCCACTGCACGTGGATCCCAAAGCCAGGGGGGGTCTTGGCAGAGCCAGGGGTGTTGCAGGAGCCTCTCCCTTGGAGCAGGGCTGTGCAGGCTCTCCACTGCCATGCGTCTCATACGCCACTAGAAACCTGGCCACAGTGAGGGCCTCCAAGGGAAGCCCCTCAGAGGAGTCTCCCACCCCAATCCAGCAGCACAGGGACTTGCTCCCGTGGTCTGGCTGGGCTGCCCGGTCCTGGGGCAGGGCGTTGCCCAGGGTCTAACCCCAACCTCAGCCCCAGGGTCCCCCGCCACCAGCTCTGGCTGCACGTTTCTCTGTGCCCGGGCCCTGTCCACCTCTAGGCCTCCATCCTGGGGTGGGTCCGCTAGGTAGACCTTCCCAGGAGAGCAGCTTTGGGCCATAGAGACTGTGACCCAGGGTTTGTGAGCATGCCCATTAAGTGATGAGCAGACATGGCACAAAGCTGAAGCAAAACCTTTCCAACAGGTCAGCCTGGGTTACACCCTAGTACCCACCTCAAAGGCCTCAGCAGCTCAGGGCTGTCTGTGGGGAACTGAGACCTTCCTTCCCAGCCCTATGCCTCCCTGTCCCCAGCTGCTGCCCACCTCTGTCCCCAATCCTGATGACAATCTGCCACCTAATGATGGGGATGAAGGAGGTGAGGATCAAAAGCTCCCAGACATCCAGCATCAAGACCTGGGCTCAGAGTCCTCAGCTCACCTAACGACTGCATAATCAGGGAAAGGAGATACCCATGCATTTATTGGGGGGCACCGCAACCTGGGAACACAAGCAAGCAGATGAGCACACACCGGGGACCCACAGGGGTCCTGGCGGGGCATCTTAAGTGTCATTTTTCACTGTGATTTTTCTCACTTGACAAAAGGTCATGAGCCAGCTGCCTCCTGCCAAGGATGGCAGCTTCTGGAAGATTTAAGAGTCCTGGGTTAGACATCCTGTGCTGGAACTCTCCTCAGAGGTGTTGGGTTCACATTTCCTCTGTAAGTTTTGAGGGGTGAACCCAGGGACTGCTCTGGAGTTTTACAGAGGCTTCTGTTGTTAACACAGACACTAAACTCTCACCAGTGAGGAATCATTTTTCCCTGATTTCTGATTCACCATATAAATCGTCTAGCACTAGATCATGAGGACACTGTTGAGGATTTTTGAGGGAAGGCCATCTGAGTCTTTTGAGAGTAGGAAACATGTGGGTCAAGTGGTATTTAATTTATGCATCCACTTACGTGGCCATCAGTGGCCCCATATTTATTCACACAATATCTGGGTGTTTCTGGAAGGGGGCTTTGCAGCAGTGGACTGACTGAGGCACATTGTGCTCCATGACGTGGGGGCCCTGCCCAAGCATTGAAGGCCTGCAGAGGGAAACCCTGCTGAGCAGGCCAGAGAGGTGGGACTTAGACAACCAACCACCCGCAATCGCAGGGACTCCATGCCCAGAAGCCACTGAGGAGCTCAAACAGAATTGGACTGTGCACCAGCGCTGGGGCCCCAAGGGCTCAGAAGGAAGCCTGTCCTCAGAAAGAAAAGGCCGTCTGCTGCCACCAGAGCCACAGGCACACAAGTCAGTGGAGCACAAGGGATGCGGCAGCCAAGAGCGGAGGCTCCCAGACTTGCCCTGTCCCCGGGACTTCCCCTCCCACAACCTCCTCTGCACATGGGCCTCCTCTTGGGGTTTTCCCTGTACCTGGGCTTCTGATGGGCTTCTCTAGGGACTTCTGTGCACATGGCCTCTCTTGGCCCTACCTGGTATCTTCCCTGCACCTGGGCCACAAAACACCTGGGCCTCTCCTGCATCTTCCCTGAACCTGGACTTCCACTGAGCTTCCCCAGTGTCTTCCCTACATCTGTGCCACTGCTGAACCTCTGCAGGGGGGTCATGCCTGAACCTGGGCCTCCCCTGCCCTTGGGCACCCCCACCCTGGGCCTCCCTGCACCTGCACCTCCTCCCCTGTATGTGCTCCAGGTCCTGCAGGAGGAGACAAGGCTGAAGCTGCATCAGGAGACAGGCTGCCCCCAGGATCTCCGAGGTCATCACTGTAATGGTACATCCCCAGGCAGGCTCAGAGGAGACAGAGCCCACAGGGGGATGGGATGGGTGTGGCCAGAGAGGAGACATAGGCAGGGTCAGAGGCTGGCATCCAAGTGGGGCAAGGCCTTGCTCTTCTCTCAGACACCCGTGGGACAGCAAACACATTTCAGACCCTGTTTCCTAGGGGGCAGGGCAGTGGGAGTCAATTCCCAGGAGGGGGTCACTGCTGACCCCTGGAGGACCAAAGGCCCCAAGGTGACCCCTGCACAGATGGTGGCAATTTATCATCCCAGAAAGCCATCCACATGGCATTGGGCTCCAAAGTGGGGACAGACAGCCAGTCAAGGCCTCCATGCCCTTCCATGAAGATTCACAAAACCCGGGCATGACCCCATCAACCAGGAGGAAGAGGCCCCCAGCCCTGAACCCGCCCACAGCCTCCCTGGGGCCCTGCCTCCCCCCACAGGTCAGCCCTGAATCCCAGGCTCCCTTAGGCCCAGAACCACCATGTAGAGGACTCGGGGTGGGTCTGTGTCACTGTGCTACTACTGTACTAGTAGCGGTAGTTGTTGCAGCCACAATGTCACAGTGCCCATCAGAAACCCCTCTAGGAATCCAGGCCATCCTCTGCCTCTGCAAACCAGTGACATCGTCCATGGATTTTGACTGAGGCCATGGAACTTTGATTATGGTGGTAGCGCAGCAGTACGGCCACAACACAAACCCACAGGGCGGCAGGTGCAGCAATGGCACGAGGCTGCCAGTTTATCCCCCAAGGATCTCTCCTGCTGACTCCACAGGACTGTGACCCTGATGTGCACCCCGTGCAGACAGGCCCTCCAGACTCCAGGGCCAGGGCCTCCGCAGGGAAGGGCCTGCATGCCACGTGCAGGAGCTTTTTGTCAAGGCCTATTCCACTGTGTTACTCTGCTTCTTATGGTTACACAGTGACAGGCCTCATGCAATAAACCAAGGGGAAAATGCCAGGCCCTCAGGGACCTGAGGGGCTGCTCCCAGGGTGATAGGCCCACCTGGACCTACAGGGCCCCTTCCAAGCAGCCCAGCAGCTCCAACCAGGAGCCCAGTGCTAGCCTGCAGCCTGAGTCCTTGAGGGCTCTGAGGTGCCTCACTGAGCCCTCACGCTCCTGCCAAAGCCCAGTAAGCACCAGCAGGAGTCACACCGTTCTGAGGCTCCCAGGGTTCGCAGTCCAACATGAGAGTCCCTGCAGGCAGGATCCCAGTCACCCTCATGGGGCTGACAGCACAGAGCCCTGCTAGAGCTTGACTGTGTAGCAGTGCACTGACCAGCCGGGGCAGGGAAGGGTGCTTGGTGTTCACTGTCCCTGGATTCCAACACCAGGGTGGTCCTGGCGGGGCCTAGGAGGTTGCCAGGGCCTCTCCTGCCATGCAGAGCTGTGCAGGCTCTTGGCCACCTTGTGTCTCACGTACCAGGGGAAACCCGGCCATAGTGAGGGCCTCTGAGGAAGCCTCTCGGAGGAGCTGCCCACCCCAATCCAGGAGCATAAATGCCATCCCCGGGTCAGGTTTGGCTGCCCAGTTCCTGGGGGAGGGAACCACGCCCCAGCCTCAGCCCCAGGGTTGTCCCATCCCCCACTCTGGATGCACAACTCTACCTGCTCGGAACCTGTCCACCTCCAGGCTTTACTCCTGAGGCTGCCCCACCAGGTAGACCTTCCCAGGAGGGTGGCTTTGGACCGCAGAGATTATGACCCAGGGTTTGCTAGCATGCCCAGTAAATGACATGCACACATGGGGCAAAGCTGAAGCCAAACTTTTCCAAAAGGTCAGCCTGTGTTGGGCTACCTCAAAGGCCTCAGCAACTAAGAGCTGTGTCCTTGGGGAGCCTAGATCTTTCTGCCCAGCCCTGTGTGGCCGTGTCACCAGCCTCTGCCCCACACCTGTCCCTAGTCCAGACGGCAATCTGCCACCCAGTGACGGGGAAACAGGAGGTGAGGATCGAAATCTCCCAGATGTCTGGCATTAAGACCTGGACTCAGAAACCTGAGCCCACTTAACAATTGCTAATAAGGGAAAGAAGGTACCAAATAGGGGTGCGCAGTTACCTGAGATTACGACCAGGCAGATGAGCACACACTAGGGTCCTTGTGGAACATCTTGAGTGTCATTTTTCACTGTGATTTTTCTCATGTCACCAAAGGGCATACGTCTGCTGCCTCCTGCCAAGGATGGCAGCATCTGGAAGATTTGAGAGTCCTGAGTTAGACGTCCTGTGCTGGAGCCAATCTCAGAGGTGTGGGGTTCACATTTCCTCTGTAAGTTTTGAGGAGTGAATGCAGGGACTGGTCTGGAGTTTTACTGAGGCCTTTGTTACTAACACACACACTAAAGTCTCACACATGAGGAATCCAGTTTCCTATGATCCCTGATTCACTATATAATCCTCCTAGTACTAGATCATGAGGACACTGTTGAGGATTTTGGGGGGAAGGCCATCTGAATCTTTTGGGAATATAAAATACATGGGTCAAGTGGTTTTTAATTTATGCACCCACTGTATCTTACCTGGCCTCCTCTAGGCCTCTGTGGGTTCCTCCTTGCACCTGGGCCTCCTTCCACCTGGACCTCAACCCACCTGGGTGTCTCCTGCACTTTCCCTGCACCTGGGCCTCTACTGGGCTTCCCCGGTGTCTTCTGTGCACCTGTGCCACTGCTAAACCTCCTTTGGGGGTCTTGCCTGAACCTAGGCCTCCCCTACCCTTGGACACCCCCTCCCCTGGGCCTCCCTGCACCTGCACCTCCTCCCCTGCATGTGCTCCAGGTTCCTGCTGGATCAGAGAGGGCTGAAGCTGCATCAGGAGACAGGCTGGCCCCCAGGATCCCTGAGGTCATCACTGTAACGGTACATCCCCAGGCAGGCTAAGAAAGGGCAGCGCCCTCAGGGGTACGGGATGGGTGTGGCCAGAGAGGAGCCAGAGGCAGGGTCAGAGGCTGGTGTCTGGGTTGGATGAGGCTGTGCTGTCCATTCAGACACACACACCCTAGGACAGCAAGCACATTTCAGACCCAGAGTCCCAGGAACGGGGGCAGCAGGAGCCAATTTCCAGGTGGGTCACTGCTGACCCCTGGAGAACCAAAGGCCCCAAGGTGACCTCTACACAAGTTGGGGGTAAGTTATCAACCCACAAGGCCGTGACCATGGGGTTGGGCTCCAAAGTGGGAACAGACAGCAGGGCGAGGCCACCATGCCCTGCCCAGGAGCCTCAGGACAGCCGGGCGTGGCCCGACCACCAGCTGCACATGACCCCAGCCCTGAACCCTCCCACAGCCTCCCTGGGGCTTTGTCTCCCTTCCCAGGTCAGCTTTGAACACCAGGCTCCCTCGGGCCCGGCCCCCATGGAGGTGATTTGGGGTGGGGCTGTGTCACTGTGTTACTTCTATGATCATAGTGGTTGTTACAGCCACAATGTCACAGAGCCCATCAAACACTCCTCCTGGAGCCCAAGCCACGCCCTGCCCTCTGCAAAACAGTCACACCACCCCTGGATTTTGATCGGGGCCACAGCACCCTGTGTATGGTGGTCCCACAGCACAAACCCATGGGTGACAGGTGCAACAATGGCACAGCCTCCCCCTCAGGGACCTGTCCTGCTGACTCCATGGGACCTGACCCCGATGTGCACCCCAAGCAGACAGACCCACCGGACTCCTGGGCCACAGGCCTCTGCAGGGAAAGGCCCGCCCACCACATGCAGGAGCTTCTTGTCAAGACCCATCCCCCCGTGTGACTATAGTGATGGTGATTATACCGACCACAGTGACAGGCTTCATGCCATAAACCGAGGAAATGCTACGAGGACCTTTTGGACGTGAGGGGCTACTCCCAGGTTGGTAGCACAGCCTGAGCCACCAGGGCCGCTTCCAGCCAGCCCAGCAGCCCTGCCCCGGGTCCCACATCCGCCTGCAGCCTAAGCCCCAGAGGGCTCTGAGGTGCCTCAGTGAGCCTTCTTGCCCTAGCCTCAGGCTAGCAGGCGTCAGCAGGAGTCACACCAGTCTAAGATGCTCCAAGCCTATAGTCCAACATGAGGGTCCCTTAAGCAGGACCCCAGATACCCTCAGGGAGGCTGGCAGGATAGAGCCCTGCTGGAGCTCGACTGTGTAGCAGTGTACCTTCAAGCCTGGGAAAGCAGGGTGCACGGGGCTGGGAGCACCCCGAGCCCACTGCCCATGGATCCCAAAGCCAGCGCGGTCCTGGCAGGGCCAGGGGGGTTGCAGGAGCCTCTCCTGCAATTCAGGGCTGTGCAGGCTCTTTGATGCCCTGCCTCTCCCACACCAGGAGCCACCAGGCCACAGCAAGTGCCTCCAGGGAAAGCCCATCAGAGGAGCTGCCCATGCCAATCCAGCAGCACATGGGCTCGCTCCGCTGGTCAAGCTGGGCTGCCCGGTTCCTGGGGAGGGTGCTTCCCAGTACCTCTCCAGAGCCTCGGCCCCAGGTTCGCTCCCGCCTCTTGCTCTGGCTGCTCACCTCTACGTGCTTGGAACCTGTGCACCTCCAGGCTTCCATCCCTGGGATGCCTCACTAGGTGGACTGCCCCAGTAAGGCAGCTTTGGGCAGCAGAGATTGTGACCCAGGTTTTGTCAGCAGACCCACTACATGACATGCAGACATGGCGCAAAGCTAAAGCAAAACCTTTCCAAAGGGTAGGCTGGTTCAGGCCCAGCACCCACGACAAAAGCCTCAGCAGGTAGGACTTGTGGCCTTGGGAACCCAAGACCTTCCTGCCTGCCCTGTGCCTCCCCCTCCCCTGCTGCTGCCCCACCCCTGTCCTGGCAGCACCCCGGGTTCCACAGCATAGTAACAAGGTGGGATGGATCCAGAACACAACCTGCCACCCAATGATGGGGAGGCAGGAGGTGAGGATCCAAAGTTCCCAGATGACTCCATCGAAAACCATGGGCTCAGAGTCCTGAGCCCACCTAACAATTGCAATAAGGAAAAGGGAGAGAGCCATGCAGTGGGGGGCACGGAAACTGGGGACTAGGCTCACGCAGATGAAGACATACCAGGGATCACACAGGGGTCCTGGTAGGGCACACTGAGTTTCATTTTTCCCTGTGGTTTTTCCACTTCACCAAATGCCACACGTTAGCTGCCTCCTGCCAAGGATGGCAGCTTCTGGAAGATCTGAGAGTCCTGAGTTAGATGTCCTGCCCTGGAGCCGTCCTCAGAGGTGTCGGGGTCCCATTTGCTGCATGAAGTGGGAGGTGTGAACCCAGGGACAGCTCTGGAGTTTTACAGAGGCCTTTATCTTAACACAAGCACTAAGGTTTCACTTGTGAGGAATCATGTTTCCCCTTATTCTTCATTCACCAGGTAAATCTCCCAGGACCGGATCAGGAGGACACTGTTGAGGATGTTGAGGGGAAAGGAATCTGAGTCTGTTGAGAATGTGGGACTCATGGGTCATGTGAGAGTTAATTTATGAGTCCATGTGACTAGCTATGAGTGGCCTCATATTTCTTTACACATTATATGGGGGTTCCCATGAGGGACATCAGTGGACTGGCTGAGACATATAGGCCTCCCTAAACTGGGGGACCCTGCCCGAGCACTGAAGGCCTGCAGAGGGAAACACTACTGAACCAGCCAGAGCTAGAGGCCTGATGACAACCAACCACCCACAATCACAGGAACTCCATGCCAGGAAGCCACTGAGGGGCCCAAACACTATCGAGCTGCGCTCCAGGTCAGAATCCCCAAGGGCTCAGGAGGAAGCCTGTCCTCAGAAAGGCAGGGCCTTCTGCTGCCATGGCTACAGGCTCACAAGTAGGTGGAGAACAAGGGAGGGGGCAGCTGAGATGGGAGGTGCCCAGACTTCCTCTTCCCCTAGGCCCTCCCCGCGGCCTGCCTGCCCTTGTGCATCGCTGGTATCCCTGGGGTCTTCCCTGCACCTGGGCCTCCCCTGGGCCTCCCTGGGGTCTTCCCTGCACCTGGGCCTCCCCTGGGCCTCCCCAGGGTCTTTCCTGCACCTGGGCCTCCCCTGGGCCTCCCTGGGGTCTTCCCTGCACCTGGGCCTCCCATGGGCCTCCCCAGGGTCTTTCCTGCACCTGGGCCTCCCCTGGGCCTCCCCAGGGTCTTCCCTGCACCTGGGCCTCCCATGGGCCTCCCCAGGGTCTTCTCTGCACCTGGGCCTCCTCTGGGCTTCCCCGGGGACTTTCTGCACCTGGGCCTCCCCTGTCCTTGGGCACCCTGCCCCGAGCCTCCCTGCACCTGACCCTCTTCCCCTGCATGTGCGCCAAGTCCTGCTGGAGCAGACAGGGCTGAAGCTGCATCAGGTACAGGCTGGTCGCTAGGATCCCTGAGGTCATCACTGTAATGGTACAACACCAAGCAGACTCAGGGAAGACAGTGCCCACAGGGGGACGGGATCTGTGTGGCCAGAAACAGGGTCAGAGGCTGGCGTCTGGGTGGGGAGAAGCTGTTCTGTCCTTTGAGACACTCTGTGGGACAGCGAGCACATTTCAGACCCTGAATTCCAGGCACGGGAGCAGCAGGAGTTAGTTGCTTGGTGGGATCACCACTGCTCCCTGGAGGGGCAGAGGCCCCACAGTGACCCCTATACAGGATGTGGGCAATTTATCAACCCAGACAGTTGTCACAATGATGTTGAGCTCCAAAGAGGGAAGAGACAGCAGGCCGAGGCCACCATGCCCTGCCCAGGAGCTTCAGGACAGCCGGGCATGGCCCCACCCACCTCCTGAACACGGCCCCCGGCCCTGAACCCGCCCACAGCCTCCCTGGGGCTCTGCCTCCCTCCACTGGTCAGCCTTGTATCCCATTCTCCCTTGTGTAGGGGATTTGGGGTGGGTCTGTGTCACTGTGAGGATACTGTAGTAGTGGTTATTGTTACAGCCACAGTGTCACAGATCCTGTCAAAAATCCCTCCAGGTACATGAGCCATACGTTACCCTCCGCAAAGCAGTGACTCTGTTCCCCATTTTCAAAGAGGTCACAGCACCCTGGGTATGGGGGTCCCACAGCGGTGCGACCACAACACTGACCCCCAGGGCGGCAGGCCCAGGGAAGGCACCACCCCTGCGGCATTTCCCCCAGGGACCTGTCCTGCGGACTCCACAGGACTGTGACCCCGATGTGCCCCCTGTGCAGATAGACCCACCAGACACCAGGGCCAGGGGCCTCCGCAGGGAAGAGCCCTCCCCCCACGTGCAGGAGATTTTTGTCAAGGTCCATCCCACCGTGTTACTACTGTAGTGGTTGTTCGTACAACCACAGTGACAGGCCTCTTGTCATAAACCCAGCCAAAATTGGCAGGCCTTCGGGGAAGTGAGTGGCTGTTTCTAGGGTGGTAGCCCCTCCTGGGCCACCAAGACCACCTCCAACCGGCCCAGCAGCCCCCCACAAAAACCCATAGTCTGCCTGCAGCTGGGCCCCCGAGAGCCCCGATGCGCCTCACTAAGCCCTCACGCTCCTTCCCGAGCCCAGCGGGAATCATAAGTGTCCAAGGCACCCCGGTCTGGCAATCTGAGATGAAGATACCTCCCAGAAGGACCGCAGACACCCTCAGGGGTCTGACAGGATAGAACCCAGCAGAAGCTCTACTGAGTAGCAGTGCACCGACCCCCTATGAGGGGCAGGGTGCAAGGGGCTGGGAGCACACCAGCCCCCTGCCCATGGATCCCAAACCTGGGTTAGTCCAAGTGGGACCTGGGGAGTTGCAGGAGCCTCTCCCGTGGAACATCGCTGTGCAGCATGTGACACCTCCCTGTGTCTTAGGCACCAGTAAAACCTCGGCCACAGTAAGAGCCTCTAGGGGAGACCCTCAGAGGAGCCACCCTCCCCAACCCAGCAAAACAGAGGCTGACTTCCCTGGCCAGGCTGGGCTGCCTGGTTCCTGGGGGAGGGAGCTGCCCAGGGTCTCACCCCATCCTCAGCCCCAGGGTCGCACCCGCCACCCACTCCAGGTGCACAAGTCCAAGTGCTCAGACCCTGCCCACCTCCAGGCTTCTGTCCAGGGGTTGCCCCACTGGGTGGACCTCCCCAGGAGGATGCCTTTGGTCAGCAGAGATTGTGACCCAGGGCTTGTCAGCAGGCCCAGTAAGTGGCATGAAGACAGGGCGTAAAGCTGAAGTCAAACATTGCCAACAGGTCAGCATGGGTCAGACCATCGCACCCACCTCAAAGACCTCAGAGGCTAAGGGCTGTGGCCTTGGGGAGCCTAGACCTTCCTGACCAGCCTTATGCCTCCCCCTTCCCAGCCGCTGCCCCACCCCTGTCCCAGATACAGAAGGAGACCTGCCACCGAAGGACAGGAAAGCAGGAGGTGAGGATTAGAAGCTCACACACATCCAGCATCAAACACCCTGGGTTCAGAGTCCTGAGCCCACCTAACAATTGCAATAAGGGAAAGGGAGAGGGCCATGCAGTGGGGGCGCAGCAAATGAGGACTAGGAGCAAGTAGATGAGGACACCCCAGGGATTGCACAGGGGTCCTGGTGGGACAAAGTGAGTGGCATATCCCTGTGATTTTTCTCACTTCACAGAGGTCACGTGTCTCCTGTCTCCTGACAAAGATTGCAGTGTCTGGAAGATCTGACAGTCTTGAGGAAGACGTCCTGCCCTGGAGCCGTCCTCAGAGGTGCGGGGTTCCCATTTTCTCCATGAAGTGGGAGATGTGTGACCCCAGGGACCGCTCAGGAGTTGTACGGAGGCCTTTGTTGTTAGCAGGCACACTACGGTCTCCCCCATGAGGAATCCAGCTCCCCTGATTCATGATACACCATATCAATCTCCTAGCAGTAGATCAGGAGGACTCTGTTGAGGATGTTTGGTGGAAGGCCATCTGAGTCTGTTGACCATCTAGGGGATGAGGGTCAAGTGATATTTAATTTAAGTGTCCACTTACCTGGCCATGAGTGGCCCCATATTTGTTCACACAGTATCTGGAGGATTCCAGGAGGGGGCTTTGCAGCACTGGACTGGCTGAGGCAGATTGTCCTCCATGACACGGGGGGCCCTGCCCAAGAATGGAAGGCCAGCAGAGGGAAACCCTGCTGAATAGGTCACGACTTTCACCTGTTGACAACCAAACACCCACAAACACAGGGACTCCATTCCCAGAAGCCATTGAGACCCAAACAGTAAAGAACTGTGCTCCCGGTCTAGAGCCCCAAGGACTCAGGAGGATGCCTGTCCTTGGAAAGGCAGGGCCTTCTGTGGTCCCAGCCATAAGCACACATGTGGGTGGAGCTAAGGGATGGGGGCACAGAGAGTGGTAGAGCCCTGAGCTGCCCCGCATATTCTTTGCACATGAGCCTTCTGAAGACCTTCCCTGCACCTGGACCTCTCCTGTACTTGGGCACCCCCACCCCGGCCTCCCTGCACCTGCTCCTGCTCATCTGCATGTGCCCCAGTCCTGCAGGAACAGAAAGGGCAGAAGTAACATAAGGACACAGGCAGGTCCCCAGGATCCCTGAGGGCATCACTATAACGGTACAACCCCAGGAAGGTTCAGAGAAGACAGTAATCACAGGGGGCCGGGATGGCTGTGTCCAGAGAGGAGCCCGAGGCAGGGTCAGAGTCAGGAGTGCAGAGGGGGCGAGGCTGTGTCATCCTTTGAAACACCCAGTGGGACAGCAAGGACATTGCATGCCTTCAGTCCCAGGGATGGGGCAGCAGGAGCCAATTCCCAGGTGGGGATCCCTGCTGTCCCCAGGATTGTCAAGGGCCCCACGGTGACTCCTACACAGATTGGATGCAAGTTATCAGTGTACAAGGTCACCACCATAAGGTTGGGCTCCAACGTGGGAACACACTGCAGGCCGAGGCCACCGTGCCTTGCCAGGGAGCCTCAGTCCAGTTGGGCGACATGGCCCCATCCACCAGCCAGACCAGGCCCCCAGGCCTGAACCCGCCCACAGCCTCCCAGGGGCTCTGGCTCCCTCCACAGTTGAATCCTGAATCCCAGGCCCTCTTGAGTCTGGTCCCTGTGTAGGGGATTTGGGGTGGGTCTGTGTCACTGTGCTACTACTGTAGTGGTAGTACTTGTAACAACCACAATGACACAGAGCCCATCAAAAACCCCTTCCTGAACCCAAGCCCCACCCTCCACAAAGCCTCCACAAAGCAGTGACACAGCCCTTGGAATCTGAATGGGGCTGCAGCACCCTGGGTGTGGTGGGACCACAGCGGTAGGGTCACAACACTAACCCACAGGGCAGCAAGCGCAGCAAAGGCACAGCCCCAACAGAGTCCCCCAGGGAATTGCCCTGCTGACTCCATGGCGCCATGACCCCTAGGTTTGCCCCGCATAGACAGGCCCACCAGACACCTGGGCAGGGGCCCTCCTCAGTGAAGGGCCCTCCCACCAGGTGCAGGAGCTTTTTGTCAAGGCCCATCCCACCGTGTTACTATGGTTATGCTACCACAGTGACAGGTCTCATAACGTAAACCAAGGGGAAACTGCCAGGCCCTCAGGGACCTGAGGGACTGCTCCCAGGGTGGAGCCCCGTCTGCTCCACAGGGCCACTTCAGACCAGCCCAGGAGCCTGACTCAGGAGCCCAGCGACCGCCTGCAGCCTGAGCCCTCGAGGGCTCTGAGGTGCTTCACTGAGCCCTCTGATTCCTCCCCAAGCCCAGCCAGCAGCAGCAGGAGTCATGCTGCTCAGAGGTGCTGAGGTCCTGCAGTCCCCGATGAAGACCCCTGCAGACAGGACCCCAGACACCCCCAGGGAGGCTGACAGGATAGAGCCCGGCTGGAGCTTGACTCCTTGGCAGTGCACAGCCCACCCGGTGGGGCAGGGTGCACGGGGCTGACAGTGCTCCCAGCCCACTGACCTTGGATCCCAAAGCCAGGGCTGCCTGGCAGGGCCTGGGGGGTAGAGGAGCCCATCTGGCCATGCAGGGCTGTTCACTCTTGGCTGCCATGCCTCTCCTGGGTCAGTAGAAACTCATCTGCAGGGACAGACTCCAGGGGAAGCCCCTTGGAGGAGGCGCCCTCCCCAAACAAGCAGCACAGGGGACACTCCCCTGGGTGGAATCGCTGCCCAGTACTAGGGGGAGGGCTCTGCCCAGGGCCTCGCCTCATCCTCGGCCCCAGGGTCATCCCTTCCCTGTCCTTATCCCCAGGGACAACCCCACCCCCTGCTCTGGCTACACACCTCCTCACTCAGACACCTAATTCATCTCCAGACTTTGCCCTGGGGCTGCCCAATTAGGCGCACCATCCCAGGATGGCGGCTTTGGGCAGGGCAGATTGTGACAAGGGTTTGTCAAGAGGCCCCCTAAGTGACATGCAGACATGGCGCAAAGCTGAAGCCAAACCTTTCCAAAACCTCAGGCTGGGTCAGGTCCCGGCACCCAGCTCATGGGCCTCAGCAGCAAAGGGTTATGGTCTTGGGGTGCCAAGACCTTCTTGCTCAGCCCTATTCCTCCTGTTTCCCAGCTGCTGCCCCTCCCCAGTCCCCAATCTGATGGCAACCTGCCACCAAGGATGGAGGAGCAAGAGGTGTGGATCGAAAGCTCACAGACGTCTGGCATCGAACACCCTGGGTGACTCCATGCCCAGAAGCCACTGAGGGGCTCAATCAGAATCTGGCTATGCTGTAGCCCTGGGGCCACAAGGAGTCAGGAGGAAGCCTGTCCTCAGGAAGGCAGGGCCCTCTGCTGCCACGGCCACAGGCTCACATGTGGGTGGAGTATGAGGGATTGCGGAGCCGAGAGGGGAGGTGCCCAGACCAGCCCTGTCCCCAGGAATCCTCCCCCAGCCTCCATGGGCCTCTCCTGAACCAAGGTCTCCCCACGACCTCCCTTGGGGTTTTCCCTGCACTTGGGCCTCCCATTGGCCTCCTCAGGGTCTTTCCTGCACCTGACCACCCCTGCACCTTACGTTCACCTGAGTCTCCGCTCACATGGGCACCCCCACCTTGACATCTCTCCACCTGCATCTCCTCCCCTCCAAGTGCTCCAAGTCCTGCTGGAGCAGACAGGGCTGAAGCTGCATCAGGAGACAGGCAGGTCCCCAGGATCCTCCAGGTCGTCACTGTAACGGTACAACTCCAGGCAGGCTCAGAGAGGGCAGCGCCCACAGGGGGACGGGATGGGTGTGGACAGAGAGGAGCCCGGGCGGGATCAGACGCTGGCATCCAGGTAGGATGAGGTGGTGTCATCTTTTCAGAAACCTCCTGGGACAGCAAGCACATTTCAGACCAAAATTCCCAGGCACAGGTCAGCAGGAGTCAATTCCAAGCGGGTGTCACTGCTGGACCCTGATGGGCCAAAGGTCCCACCGTGACCCCTACACCGGATGGGGGTAATTTATCAACTCAGAAAACCATCAACATGCAGCTGGGCTCCAAAGTGGAGACACACAGCAGACTGAGTGCTCTATGCCCTGCCCAGGGGACTCACAACAGCCGGCCATGAGCTCATCACCAGGAGAAGAAGGCTCCCAGCCCTGAACCCGCCCACAGCCTCCCTGCGCCTCTGCCTCCCTCCACAGGGCAGCCCTGAATCCCAGGCTCCCTTGGGCCCGGCCCCTGGTGTAGGGGATTTGGGGAGGGTCTGTGTCACTGTGAGACTACTGCTCTGGTAGTGGTTGTTACAGCCACAATGTCACAGAGCCCATCAAAAACCTCTGCTCGAAACCAAGCAGTGCCCTGGCCTCCATGAAGCAGTTACACTGCCCCTTGATTTTGGAAGGGGCCACCGCACCCTGGCTATGGTGGTACCACAGGGGCACGGTCCTCCACGAAACCCACAGGACAGCAAGCACAGCAAAGGCACGGCCCCCACGGCGACCCCCCAGGTACCTGTTCTGCTGATTCCACGACACTGTGACCCCAATGTCTGCCCCATGCAGACAGGCCCACCAGATACCTGGGCTGGGGCCCCCCCAGGGGAGGGCCCGCCCACCACCTGCAGGAGCTTTTTGTCAAGGGCCATCCCACCGTGTTACTGGAGTAGTAATTGGCTACCACAGTGATAAGCTTCATGCCATAAACCCAGGGGAAACTCCCAGCCTCTCAGGGATTTGAGGGGCTGCTCCCAATGTGGTAGCCCCGCCTGGGCCACCAGGGCCACTTCCAGCCAGCCCAGCAGCCCTGCCCAAGGGCCCAGTACCAGCCTGCAGCAGGACCCCCGAGGGCTCTGAGCGGCACCAGCAGGAGTCACGCCTGGCTGAGGCGCCCGGGCCTGCAGTCTGGAAAGAGGTCGCCGCAGGCTGGACCCAGACACCCTCAGGGAATCTTACAGGATGGAGCCCTGCTGCAGCTCCACTGCGTAGCAGTGCAGGGACCGGCGGGGCTGGGCAGGGTGCACTGGGCTGGGAGCTTCGCCAGCCCACTGCCCATGGATCCCAATGCCTGAGCTGTCCTGCCAGGGCCTGAGGGTTGACGGAACCTCCACAGTGTTGGGCGGAGGGGGCAAAAGTGGGAAAAATCATGACAATTATAACATAATAAAATATAATTTAGAAAAAGTAAAAAAAAGAATAAAATAAATGGTGACAGAGAGCCCGCAGACTGCTGAAGATGGGCAGCCTCCCTCGTGTCGGGGGCGGTGCTGGGACTGGGTGGAGGAGACCGGGAGGCCCAGACAGGCTCACACAGGCCAAGGCTGAGGGGCCGGCCCCTGGAAGCCTCGGGGCTGGGGCCGGACTCAGCACGTGGCCAGCTCCTGACCACGAGGGAGCCCAGGGACAGTGCTGGGCCCAGGCCTCCTGCACCCCTCTCCCTCCTGCCACCATCCCGCCCACAGTGGAGAGACACTGAGGCTCGGAGCAGGCCCACGCAGCCAGCGACGACAGTGGCCATGATCCCAGACAGGCAGCCCCAGGCCCTCGGCCTGTGCATCGGCCCGCGTATGACAAACTGCAGGGGCCGCTTCTGAAAATGAATCTGCAGGTGACTCTCAGGACCCAGGGGGCCCTGAGGACCCTCTCTTGAGCCCAGTCTCCCACTGTCTGCAGCTCAGCCTCCTGAGTCAGTGCCTACCCTGACCTGTCCCTCTGAAGATAGCTGGAGGGTCGTGAGCACAATGAGACCTGGAGAGCAACGGGGAGCTGTGTCCCTCCACCCGGAGCCTGGGACAGGGCACATTGTCCTGGTCTCTGTCCCTGTGTGCCTCCCACAGTGATGCGGCCCTTGCTCAGAACCCGCTGCTGCTGTCCGGCTACCCTGCCCTGCCTTGCCCAGGGCAGGGCCTGTCCCCTCCTGCTGCCCTCCCAAGGGGCTGGTGACCTCGCAGTCACCCCTGAGCAGACAAGGGGACACTGCAGGCAGAGAGCCACTGCCCCCTTGCCTGTGTCCAGTGCAGCATCCAGGGCAGTGCCGACCGGGCCTCCAGCATCCAGAGGGTTCACCCCTCCTGACTGGAACCGGCCCCTCTCCCCATGCGCAGCAAGCCAGACCCCACCTTGGAGGCCGCTCCTCACAGTCGGCGTTCCATCCAGAGGACAGGAGACAGGACCCAGCTCCTGAAAAACGGGGGAACCTCCCGGAACCCGGCCTCAGACCTGTCCCCATGGACAAGGAGCCCTCCAGGAGTGCCCTCCCCAGGGTCCAGTCATCACCTCCTCCCCCTACCTGCCCGCCCCTCCTTTTTCCATTGGAAAGGGGGATGTGAATGGGGATCTGGAGCTGAGCTGGCCCCCCAAGACTCCACAACTCCACCCACTTCTCCCCCAGCCTCAGGATGCTGCCCTGTCCCCCATGACCGAGCCCCCTGACACAGTGCCCGCAAGGCAGGGCCACTGTAGACAGTGTTGCTGGGTGCAGGGCAGGGGCTGGAGCAGCTGTGGGGGTGAAGACACTTCACCCACATCCTGTTCGGAGGGAGGGGTGATTCTGCATGGGGCCCTCTCACTGTGGGAACACCCCACCGTGGCTCAGGCCAGACCCAAAAGTGCCTCCATCCCCAGGTATCAGGCTCCAACAGGCCCCTCACCCCCCGCCAGCAGGGCCCCAGAGCAGCCACCTTGGGCTCAAGATGCCGCTCCCGTCTGGGTCATCTCTGCCTCACATACCAGGAACGACAGGGCTCCTTCTGGCCACATATGCTGGGACTCGGAGTCACCAGACCTCAGGAGACACATCCAGCAAAAAAGGGCTCTGCCCCTCCTTCGAGGTCAGAGAGCACAGAGGGAAGTGCGGAGTCCCCAACAAGCCACAGGGTTTCTGCTGCTGCCTGTACCCACTGCACTGGGCCCACGGTGACACTCGCCCGACCATAAACCCTCCCTGGAGAAAGCTGCTGAACCCGCACTCGGGGTGTGAGGTGCAACACGGCCCTCCCTGCAGGCAGGGGCCCCACACCCTCGCCCTGAGTCCTGGGAGGGCCACCGCCTGAGGAGGGGCCCTGAGCCAGCCCACGGCCCTTGTTGCCCGGCAGGGCCCCACCTGCCAGGGAGCCCAGACTGCACAGGGGGAGCACAGGCTGCCTGCAGCTCCCAGGGCGCCCGGCTGCTCCTCAGACCCACCCTGGTGCCGAGAGCCCAGGCCCACAGGCTCAGCCCTGGCCACCCGGGCGCCCACCCCCACCACAAGGGCCCTGAGCCCATCAGCAGGAGGGTTCCCAGCATCCCCGCGTCACAGGGGGCTTAGAAAGGACCACCACCCTGGGAGAAGCTGTGGCTGCCCCTGACCCCATGCCCTCCGGGGACCCAGGCCCAGCGTCGGAGGGCAGAGAGAGGATCTCGGCTCCCGGCCAGGGGTTGTCACAGGCTCCACGGGCAAGCCCAGCCGCCCGCCCTGGACGCCCCTCTAGGTCCCACTCCTTGGTGAGGGTGGGGGCTGGGCAGGTCAGGGGAGGGCTGCACCCTGTCCTCACCCCTGGCAGGGCTGCTGGGATGCTGGCCAGAGCTGACCTCTGAGGTGAGCATCCCCAGAGTGAGGGGCTAGCAGAGATGTCCCCTCCCCTATGCCACCATGCAGAGCCCCGCAGGCTGCCACGTCCACAGACATCACAGACCCCTGAGCTGCGTACTTCACTGAGGTCAGGTGTGGGGGAGCTCACAGCCTGCTCCTCCGGTCTCTGCACTTTCATAATGCCCATTAGGACGGCCAGCACACAAGGTGACAGGGGTTAGCAGAGCCCACTCCTCCCCTCGTCCACCCTGGCGGGGAGTCTGCCATGGAGTACCCTCGCGATCCATCACAGAACCGCTGCTGCCGCCCTGGGAACTCCACACACCGGCCACAGGTGCCCCAGCCCAGAGCTGGGACCAAGAAGCCTGTGCCCCCACCCCTTTCACAAGTGTCTCCTAGGAATGGCCTGTCCCTGGGGTCTGCCAGAGCCCAGGAGGGAGGGAGTGGAGGGCCGCACTCACCGGGCTCCCTTTCTGGCCAAAGGCACCTGTGCTTCTGTCCGAGGAGGCCAGCACTGACCACATGAGGAGACGGGTCCTGAAGGACAGAGGAGTCCCCTCTCCCTCCCAGGCAGCCTGCTCTCCAGCAGCATCCGGGACACTGAGGGGGCCTGGCCACCCAGCCTGCAGGAAGCAGATCAGCCCCAGGCCTCCTCCGGGATGCAAACCCTGCTCACCCTGGGAGCCCCTTCCTGCCCAACTACCTGCCCTTCCCCTCACATAGCATCTGAGGTGTTCCAACCCTCAACACAAAGCTGGAGTCTTCCTGTCTGGACCTCTCTGTAGTTTGCTGCTTCTGGTCAACAGCTTATATTTTTTATCCACTCCCCACACCATCACGCTTCATCCACTCACGCACAGACTCAACAGGGGCCTTCACTGGGGCCTGGGGTGACCACATGAGGGGAGGTGCAGGGCAGGGCATAGAGGGTGGGCCGCTTGGGCCAATCCATCCTGGGGCCACCTAGGGTGGCTTCCTGTAGGAGGCATCTCTTTTAGCTGCAGTAGGAAAGGAGCATCCAAGGTTACTGAGGCCCTGGGTTACTGCAGACCTGCACAGGGACACAGAAGGGGCTGCGGTCACGATCCCAGAGGCAGGGAGCCAATGGCGTACACAGGGACCCCAAGGCACAAGACACCTGAGAAGATGAGCACCTCCCCTGGGCCAGGCCCCCTTCCTGGGCCTCCGGACCCTGGGCTCGGCCAAGAAGGGCCCCCAGCAGAGCAGGGGCTCTGCAGACACCCACAGGGCAGGGAGACAAAGGCCCTCCCTCAGGTCCCTAAAGTCAGCCTTGTCACGCTTCAAAGTGCACAATGTCACAGGAGAATCTTCTTGAGATTCAGACACAGTGGTTCTGGGGGTGGTCCAGAAGTGCTCATGCCACTGGTCCTGGGGTAGGAGGGGGACACATGGGACCCCAGAATACTTCCCGGGAAGCCACAGCCAACCCCCGGGTGGGCCTGGACACAGACACCCTGCCTGCCAGGACCCACTGCTCTGCGGGGCCAGCCGCCTGGCAGGGAGGGGGCTGCATGGGCACCACTCTCTGCCTCTCCCCCAGGGTCCGACAGGACACATCACCCCCTTGTGTCTCTTGAAGCGACCCCCGCACCCAACTCGAGGGGCCTGGGCAGACTCTCTGCTGCGTCCCGTCTCCGGTGCAGGAGCTCAGCTGCCGTGGGAGCCTGGCCTCAGAGTGACTCTCACACGCACATTCACACTCACACTCAACACACCCCCACTGTGGGGATCTCCTGCCTCCTCCCGGGCCAACCCCTTGTCCATGGAAGGTGCACTGCCACCACCCCCAAGCCTGTCACCTGCATGGACACCCTCGGGTCTTTGGGTATCCACAAGACCCGTCCTTCCCTCCCTTCAGTCACCTCTCCCAGGGCAACATCTGGGCTCCTCAGCACCTACTGCTCACCTCCAGGGTCACCCAGCCTCCCCTCCTTCCAGCTTATTTTCTGCAGCATCCACAACCCTCGGCCTGCACCTCTGCCTCCCCCCCCCGCAGCCCTACCCAAGGCCTCACTTCTCTCCCTGCTTCCCCTTTACTCTCTGTCCCCTCCCCGTGGCCTGCTTCTCCCCTCAAGTTCCAACAGGTCATCCCAACTCTGCACACCCAGGCCTGGTACTATTTTGACCTGGTGGCCACAGGCTGAGTGGGCTTGGACCTCAACCCACTGTTACAGCTCCCACTCCACAGTCCCTGGGGCAGGACATGGGAGGCCCCCAACACCCCCTGTGCCCTCATCCTTTCTGCAAAGCGAAAGGTGGACACGTGGCTGGCATCTGCCCACTGAGAGGTCAGTGGTGTTGGAAGGTGGGTCGTTCCAAGTGTAGTTTGCCTTTTGCCCATCCTGGGATGCAATGCAATGTCTGGAAGTGAGCAGCCCCTTTGCCCACCTACAAAGGACACTGACCGAAACTGCAGAGGGGCCCTTCAGTGCCCATCACTGCCCTGGCCCAGGGAGGGGCAGCCAGGAGTCCAGAACTAACATACCCAGACAGGGCACAAAACAGCATTCTACAAATTTCTTTAAGTTGTCAAAGAAAACAACCCAGAGCTGTCAATAACAACAGTATTTTATTAGCATTATTGGACTTCAATACAAGTTGATGGGTATATAATCCAAGTATCCAGCCCACTTAGGAGACAGGAGAAAATATGTCCTCATTTCTCAAAAAAAAAAAAAAAAAAAAAAGTTAAACAATGCCTATAAAACACTGTTGGAGACAATATATGATCTAGGAACTTAATGCCCACATAACCAGTGTTCACATATATAATATTCACATGCACAAATGTGGGGGCTTGGCCCCTTGTGTCCTTCCATATTGAGTAAATTCATGTTTGTTTACATATCTTAATATTTTATTAGAATGAAATATCATTTTATCTTTGGTAGTCTGCATTATAAACATTGAATATATGTGCATGCATGTACATATTTATATATACACAATCAATATGTGTAATACAGACTATTGAAAATAAAATATGTATTATAATATGGTAAACTGTATCCAACCCAGATAGAAAGGGAAAGACTCTCCCCAAAGGACACACCCCTGAGAGTACAACTTAGAGCCCACACTGTGGGGCGTGTGCGGTGCAGACAGACGGGAGCTCACAGCCCCTGGGGAGGCCCACGGTGCCCCTGAGGCCCTCACCTGTCACTCCAGGGGACCTTTGTCAACCCTGAGAAAAAAGATACCTACTGAGAAGAGTTCCTGTTGGATATCTGGGGTCAAAGTTTTCAAAACAGATGTAGCAGCTCTTTCTACACAGGGACCTGTGTTTCCCCATCCAATAGGAGCTGTGCAGCTCTATACCCATTAAAATGTTCAATGATCTATAAAAGCAGCTCCATTTTGACCAATCAAGAGAGTGCTATCAGAACAATCAAACTGAGAATTTGGAGTCCTCCTTTGCATGAGAATGGACCCATCATGGAGCAGGGGCGGGGACTTCTGTCTGCACAAGGCAGCTCCCTGAATAAGAGGACTTCAGGCCAAGAGAGAGGCCTAGGTAGTTCATCTCCTCACCCAACCGAAAGAAGGACAACATAAAATTTGAAAACAAAAAGTAACCAGAGATGACAGAAAATCAAGGATCCAAACTTCAGAGACATTCAGCATCAAAACCCCTGGGTTCAGGGTCCTGACCCCACCTAACAATTGCAATGAGGAAAAGGGAGAGAGACCTGCAGTGGGGGGCACAGCAACCGGGAGTAGGAGGAAACAGATAAGCACACACACCAGGGATTCCACAG
>NW_026555204.1:0-15759 GCF_021234165.1 Pteronotus mesoamericanus
TTTTCAACTTCCAGTATCATTTATTTTTCCTAGAATCTAGATACAATTAACTAGCAAGACAGTGCTCAATACTATTTAAGCCTCACTTGAAGTTCTTTAAACTAGCTCATCACTTGTAAAAGTGAATTCACATTTCAGTAAAAATTCAAACTAAAATTTGACATTAACAAATTTACTTGTGATGTTAACTACAAATTTTTATATGAAACATGTGGACTTTTATATACCAAAATTTGGTCTTTACAAACTAGCTTACATAGTTACTTTGCCTATTTGTCCCAACCTACTTAGTGTTGCACCAGAGCGGCTCCCCCCCCCCATACCTTTTTCTACATAAACAGATTCCTCCTACATAAACAGGACAAAGTGAAAAGATTCCCACCCACCAAAAAAAAAATTCCCTAACAGAATTATTCATTTCTAAATTTTCAGCAGATATAAAGATATAACACCAGAAATAGGTTATGGGCTACTCTTAAAAGTCTTTTAACCTAAAGTTACAGTGTTGACCAAAAGAACACACAGGTTTCTCATTAAACTGTTTTAATGGGTCTCAAAATTCTGTGACAGATTTTGGTCAAGTTGTTTCCATTAAAAAGTACTGATTTTAAAAACTAATAACTTAAAAACTGCCACACACACACACACACACACACACACACACACACACACACACACAAAAACAAATGGTCCACAAAACATTCTCCTTTCCTTCTGAAGGTTTTATGATGCATTGTAATCATTAACCAGTCCTTTACTATCAAACTTAAGTGGCCAATTGAGACAAACAGTTCTGAGACCGTTCTTCCACCACTGATTAAGACTGGGGTGGGAGGTGTTAGGGATAATATTCATTTAGCCTTCTGAGCTTTCTGGGCAGACTTGGTGACTTTGCCAGCTCCAGCTGCCTTCTTGTCCACTGCTTTGATGACACCAACAGCAACTGTCTGTCTCATGTCATGAACAGCAAAGCGGCCCAGAGCGGGATAGTCAGAGAAGCTTTCAACACACATGGGCTTGCCAGGAACCATATCAATGATGGAAACATCACCAGATTTCAAAAACTTCGGGCCATCTTCCAGCTTTTTCCCAGAATGACGATCAATCTTCTCCTTCAGCTCAGCAAATTTGCAAGCAATATGAGCTGTGTGACAATCCAGAACAGGTGCATAACCAGCACTGATTTGGCCAGGATGGTTGAGGATAATCACCTGAGCTGTGAAGACAGCTGCTTCCATTGGTGGGTCATTTTTGCTGTCACCAGCCACATTGCCATGACGAACATCTTTGACAGACACGTTCTTGACATTGAAGCCCACATTGTTCCCAGGAAGAGCTTCACTCAAAGCTTCATGGTGCATTTCAACAGATTTTACTTTAGTTGTAACATTGACTGGAGCAAAGGTGACCACCATGCCAGGTTTGAGAACACCAGTCTCCACTCGGCCCACAGGGACAGTACCAATACTACCAATTTTGTAGAAGTCCTGGAGGGGCAGACACAGGGGCTTGTCAGTTGGAAGAGCTGGGGGCAGGATGCAATCCAGATCTTCAAGCAGCGTGGTTCCACTGGCACTGCCATCTTTGCGGGTGACTTTCCATCCCTTGAACCAAGGCATGTTAGCACTTAGCTCCAGCATATTGTCGCCATTCCAACCAGAAATTGGCACAAATGCTACTGTGTCAGGGTTGTAGCCAATTTTCTTAATGTAGGTGCTGACTTCTTTAACAATTTCCTCATATCTTTTCTGGCTGTAGGGAGGCTCAGTGGAATCCATTTTGTTAACACCAACAATCAGCTGTTTCACACCCAGTGTGTAAGCCAGAAGGGCATGCTCACGGGTCTGCCCATTCTTGCAGATCCCTGCTTCAAACTCACCAACACCAGCAGCAACAATCAGGACAGCACAATCAGCCTGAGATGTGCCTGTAATCATGTTTTTGATAAAGTCTCTGTGTCCTGGGGCATCGATGATGGTCACGTAATACTTTCTGGTTTCAAATTTTCATAGGGAGATATCAATGGTGATACCACGCTCACGTTCAGCTTTCAGTTTATCCAAGACCCAGGCATACTTGAAGGAGCCCTTCCCCATCTCAGCAGCCTCCTTCTCAAATTTTTCGATGGTTCTCTTGTCGATCCCACCACATTTGTAGATCAGATGGCCAGTAGTGGTAGACTTGCCAGAATCTACATGCCCAATGACGACAATGTTGATGTGAGTCTTTTCCTTTCCCATTTTGGCTTTGATTTAGTGGTGGTTTTCTTGACACCTGTGTTCTGGCGGCAAACCCGTTGAGAAAAAGAACCTAAAATATTACAAAATTTAAAATCTTTATAAAACCTCAGCAATTAAAACACTATGAAACCAGCACAGAAATAATCAAGTAGATCAATGAAATATGATGAGCATTCTAGAAACAAATGTGTGTATGTATGTGTGTGTTTATACATACACATATATGTCTGAAAATGTAATATGTGACTAAATTGATATTTCAAATCATGGAGAAAATAAGGCTTATTAAACAAATAACGTGCATGGACAACTATAACTTGAAATAATACAAAAATAGAGATCTATTTCAGACATTATACCAGAAATATTCAGGTGAGTTAAAAATCAATACGTAGTATCTAAGAAGTTTTAGGAGAAAATAGGAACTAATAGTTTTCATACCCTGAAGTAAAATATTCAAACCCAGAAGTTATAAACTAAAATATTGACAATATGGCTATATTAAACATTTAAGACTATATTGTAATATACATATAAAAAAGTTAAAAGACAAAGAATAGAATAGGAAAGTATTTGCTACATACTCAAAAAGGATGTGTGTATGTACACACACACACATACACACACGCTATACACACACACATACACACACACTCTATCTTCTTAAAGCAGTACCTTCAGCATATTTAGCAATACCATTTTTGTGGAGGTGTATTCTATTAACCTTGTTTTGCCTAGGAAACTCCTTATTTTGCCTTCCATTTTAATTGAGAGCTTTTTTGGATACAGCAGTCTTGGCTGCAGGCATTTGCTTTTCATTACTTGGAATATTTCTTCGCACTCCTTTCTGTCTTACCGTGTTTCTGTGGAGAAGTCAGGTGCTAACCATATCAGGGCTCCCTTATATGTTACTACCTCTTTCTCCATTACTGCCTTTAGGATTTTCTCTTTGTCTTTGATATTTGTCATTTTCATGATGATGTCTGGAGTGGGCCTAAGTGGGTTTCTCTTCTACGGGTCTCTCTGTGCTTCCTGGACTTCTGTGACTTTTTCTCTCCTCCAATTAGGGAAGTTTTCCATCATGATTTTTTCAAAGAGGTTCTCTAACCCTTCCTCATCCTCTCTTCTTCTGGTATCCCTATTATATGGATATTATTATGTTTCAATTTCTCCTGCATTTCCCTAACTGCCTCTTTTTTCATCTAGCCTACTTTTGATTCCCTCTACTGTGTTCTTCCATTCAGAAAGTGTATCCCTCCTTTTAGTTTTTTCTCTAATTCAAAGTTTATATGTCCTTTTTCATGCTGTAATCCTTTGCAGCATCCTCATAGTTTCCTTATAGTTTTTTTTTTTTAATTTTCTCTGAGCTCATTCAGCTTCCTTATAAACATTTTTTGGAACTCAGTATGTGATAGTTTATTGCCTTTATTTCATTTAGTTATCTTTCTGCAAATTCCTCTGTTTCCTCTGAGTGGGGTGCGTTTCTTTGTCTTCCCATTATTTGTGAGTCTCTTCACTTTTGCTTATGCTCCTTAAATTAATCGTCTTGATTTCGTGATTTTGTGATGTGAACTTCTATGGTAGATGACTGCTGTTTTGCTTGTTTGTTTGTTTGTTTGTTTTTCTGTATCTGCATCTGATGATGTCAGATATCATACTTGTCTGACCTTAGGCAGTCGGTCTGAGAACTCCAGGACTCTACTGTCTGTGGTTATCTCCTTCAGCTGTTCATCTAGTCACTCTGCACTCAGTTGGCTGGCTTATAGACACCCCAGGGCAGGGCAGAGTCCCTCCTGGGAGCAGGGTTATTGGGTCTTCTCACACTGCTTCCACTCGGGAATGGTCTCTGCCTGAGCCAGATGGCTGCTGCCACATGGGGGATGAGTCAGCACCAGGATCCCACCAGCTACTCTCTCAGTTCTCTCCCTAAAGCCCCCTTCCCCAGTCTCTTCTCAGGCATCTCCAGCCCACTCTGCCCCCACATTTGTGGGAGACTAGGGTAAGTGGTTGCAAACAAAAATGTATGTGTTGGTCCGTTACAGGGCTCTTTGTGTCTCCAGCTGCACATCTCTGTGAGAAAGCAACCCTGATGTTTTTCACAGCTAGTTGTCATCTGTGTGCTTCTGGGGCTCTGGTGCTATAGGCTGGAGATCCACACTTTTGGTTTAAACTCTACTCTTCTCAGGGGGATCCAACTGGCTTTTTCAATATCCTTCTGGTGCTGCTGCTGATGGGTGCCCCACCCACCTTCTCAAGTCTCTACTGCACTCCTTCCCAGTTAGGTTGTGATAAAGCTGATGTTTTTGTCTGTCCAAGGTTATAAGGCTCCTCTCTCGCTATTGTTCAGTTGTTTGCTCCAGGTGATTTTTCCACACTTTAGTTGTAATTCAAGATTGGTCCTGGGAGGACCTCAGTGTTACTTCCACTCACTCTACCTTCTTAATTCTCCTAATTTAATCCTTCTAACCACATGATACAGTTGGTATTACTATGCCATTCTACATATGAGAAAACTGAGGGACATAGTAACTTTTGAAGTGGCTCAAGGTCATGTAGTTAGTCCTAATACATTGCCAGTCTTTTGACCCAGACATCAAGACCGGGAGTCTACACTTTTCCTCTGCTCAATAATTATTAATCAGGTTATTTTTTTATAAGTTTAGTAACATACATGTGGCTTTGGTCTGCTTCTTTCAATCAACCTACATTTCAAGGGTATGCACTGAAGGGGAACAGAGTTTTCTACCTGAAGACACATCGTTTTGAGAGTTATTTTCAGTTAGTTTTTTTTTTTTTTTTTTTTTGATCTGCACCCAAGGACATGTTTATTGGCTTTGGAGAGAGAGGACTACAGAGAAAAAGAGAGAAGCATTGGTGTGAGAGAGAGTTTGATAGGTTTCCTCCCATAGGAGCCCCAGCAAGAGATTAAGTCTGCCACCTTGGCATGTGCTCTAACCAGGAATTGAGCCCACAACCTTTTGGTGCATGGAACAAGGCTCCAATAAAAAGAGGCCACCCAGCCAGGGCTAAGTTCATTATTTTGAAGGAAAAATAAAAACTCAACAAGAACCTCAGACCTTTCACCTTACTGACTAAAACAGTTTAGATAGAGGATCTGCTCCAGGAATAGATCTATCAGAGAAAACTATAGTTTAATATAACTAGTGTGAATAGATGGAGAGCAACTGAGAAAAGCCCATTTCCACAAAGTTTCCGTCGTGTCCACTTGTTAAAGATGGACCAGCAAATATTTATTTGCCAAACAATTGTCTTTCCTTCCCCATGTGAATAATTTCCTGCCCTTTGATGACTCAGTTTACAACCAGAACACCTCTCCTGGGCACAGCATGGTAAAGAGCCCTCACGTGTTCCATCCCGGGGTCTCATGTCCTCATGTCATGTCCACATGTACATACATGATAGATTTTAGTAGTTTCCCCTGTTACCTGTCTCTCATGTTAATTACTAACCCAGATAGAATAATTTGGAAAGGTAGTAAAAATTTAGTTTTATTTTCATTCCATGCTGTTATTGGAAATTACTCCTTAAGAGAGTGTTCTCTCTTTAATTAATTTGATGTATATATTCAATAATTTATTAATGTCAAAAACAAAAAGAAGGTAATATTACAAAATTAAGATTAAATTTAAAAAAGAAAGAAAGAAAAAAAGTCAAAACAAATATCCTGGCCCATTGGATCCGTTGGTTGGAGCATTGTCACGTACACTGGGATGGTTTCAGGTTCTCTGCTCAGTCAAGGCACATACTTAGGCTTTGGGTTCAATCTGCAGTCCATTGTGTGCAGGAAGCAACAAATTCACGTTTCTCCCCCACATCGATGTCCCCCTCCTTCCTTTCTCTCTCAAATAAATAACATATCCTCAGGTGAAGATTTAAAAACATAACCGAAATGTATCTTATTTTTTACTGTATTTTTTACTTTCATCTTTATTTAATTTAAATGTTATTATATATTTATGCTATTACAGTTGTCCCAATTTTACCCTTCTGGCCCCCTTCACCCGGACATCCTGCCAGTTCCTCAGGCGATCTTCACACCATTGTCAAAGTCCAAAGCTCATGCATGTACATGTTGTTTGGACGCTATATCCCCCATGCTGCACTTGACATCCCTACGCCTATTCTGTAACAGCAAATTTGTACTTATTAATCCCTTCATTTTTCTCACTCAAACTTTCAAACCCCCTCCATCTGCAAACATTAAAATGTTCTCTATATCAATGCTTCTGTTTCTGTTCAGTTTCTTGATTTATTTATTTTTACATTCAATTATTAACAGACATGTATTTGTTGCCATAGTATTGTTCATATTTTCATCACCTTCTTCTTAAAGAAGACCTTCTAACATTTCATTTATACTGGCTTGGGGGTGATGAAGTCCCTGGGCTTTTCTTGTCTGGGAAGATTTTTATCTCTCTTTTGATTTTAAATGATAGTTTTTCTGGGTAGAGTGTTCTTGGATTTAGGTCCTTGTTTTCATCACTTTGTAGATTTCTCCAATCCCTTCTAATCTGTCAAGTTTATTTTGTGAAATCAGGTGACAATCTTATGGGATTTCTCTTAGAGGTAACTAACTTCTTTTCTCTTTCTACTTTTAAAATTCTTTCTGTGTCTTTAACCTGTAGGGTTATAATTATGATGTGTCTTGAATGGGGCTCCACTGGGTTCACCATGTTTAAGATTCCATGTTTTTCCTAGACTAGCAAATCTGTCTCCTTCACCAAATTTTGAAGTTTTCTGTCATTATTCTTTCAAATAAGTTTTGAAGTTCTTGTTCTGTCTCTTATTCCAGCACCCCAACTGTGTGAATGTTCATACACTTGAAGTTGTCTGAGAGACCTCACTTTGGGGATTTTTTGTTGTTGTTGTTTTTCTTTCTAATGTGATTTGGTGATTTGCTTCTTAATTTTCGAGATCAGATTATTTGATTCCTGGCTTCATCCACACTACAATTGATTCCCAGTAAATTGCCTCCCATTTCAGTTAGTGGAGCCTTCTTTTCTGACCGGCTCTCTCTCTCTCTCTCTCTCTCTCTCTCTCTCTTTTTATCATTTATATGTCCTTTTTTTTTTTGACTAAATCTACACAAAATATAGTTTTCTTTTTTAAATATTTTTCTTTCTTTCTTTCTTTATTTTTAAATACATTTGTCTCTGCCTCCCCCCCACCACTTTCCCTTGCCCCCTCCATTCTTCCCTCCCTCAGCTATGTCCTTTTTTATGCTGTTGAAGTTCTCTGAGAGTTCACCTACTTTTCCCCTAAGTTCACTGAGCATCCTTATAACCAGTGGTTGAAACTCTGCCTCTAGTGAATTATGTGTCTCCATTTTGTTTAGTACGTGTTCTGTAGTTTAGTTCTTATTATGTTTTTTCTTTTGGGTTGTGTTTCTTTGTCTCTTTTGGCAGCCTACCAGTGATTATTTCTATGTATTAGGTAGAGATGCTGTGTCTGCCTGGCTTTGTAGAGAGGCCTAATGTAGTAAGTGACCTATAGTGTCCATTAGTGTAACTTCCCTTAACATCAAAGCTGAGTGCCCATGGGGCTCCTACCATGCAAGCTCCAGAAAGCCTCCTCTTGTCATTAAGACTTTATTCTTGTTGGAAAGTCAATGGAAGGGACACATAGAGGCTGATCAACTGCAAGAACTGGCTGTGACCACACACCACTAACGTCCAATCACTGTGGAGGATCAGTATCATCTATGAAGGACCCCACTCCACAGAGATGGGCTTAATTTAGCAGGATTCTGGTACCCACAAAGTTCACCCCTTGAATCTGTTGCTTGCAGAGAAAGTTGAGTGGTGGTATCCCAACATGGTCTGTAAATTCTCCTCTGGGTGCAAGGGCTCTGGGGCCTCCCAGTAGGTGTGGCCAATGTTAGCCACTACCTGTGCTGTGTCTGGAGCCACCCAATAAAAGCTACAAAGCAATCTGTAGATGGGTGCTACTTTTGCTGGATTTGGGACTTCCCAAACAAGACCAAGGTGTGAATCAAAGCCACCTCTTGCTAGTGTTGGGCCTGACACCACTTGGCGCAAAGTTCAGGGGTCACTGATACTAGATGTTGTTTGTTTGAGGGAATTTAGGAAAGTTTGAAGCATGAGCCGGACTACTTTTATGATAAAGCCACTGGAAAAAGCTTGGGTGGATCCAAAAGTTGAAAGCTGATCCTCAGGGAATCACGAGGGTGAAGCAAACAATGCGATCCATGTTGATGGAGTCTCCAATTTGGTGCTCACCTGCTTTTTTCTGTGTCTGTAGTGCTCATAAAAGAAAAAAATAGCCATTTGAGCATTTATGTCTGGGAGAAAGTTGCCCCTCCATGTCTAATCCTGATACCAGACAATTCAGTTCACACACACACACACACACACACACACACACACACACACACAAACACACAAACACACACACCTGGTGCTTTTTGAGATCCTGCACTGGTGCTGGAGCTCTAAGGAAACCTGAGTAAAGCCGAACATGGACCATTCAAGAGGAGTTGCCTAGGGCTCAAGAAGTTTCTGTCTTCCAGAACTTCTATTCCCACAGTTTTTGACAACCAGAAGCTGTGGGGACTTATCTTCCTGACCCTGGTTTCCTGGGCTGAGGGGCCTTGTGTAAGGCTAGGAACACTCATTCTTAAAATGTATCTCCCCATTTTTATTTGCCACAGGTGAGAACAGGAGTTCCATGTCTCTGCACCTCCTACCAGATTCAGATTGGTTTCTTCTTTTTTTTTTTTTCATCACTGTAGGACTTCCATTCATCTCAATTTATGCTGATTTTGAATAATAGTTGTTCTGTAGTTTAGTTGCAATTTAATGTGGCTGTGTGAGGAGGTGAGCTGTGTTTACCTACACTGACATCTTGACTGGAAATCAAAACAATATTTACTGATGTAAGTATACACTCACACATATTTTTGTTTGGCTTTAATTGATGATGTATTATTAATTTTGTAGTTGGAACTTGAAATTTTTCTGTCCATTTTCAGTTTTAGCCTGTTGATTCCTCTGTTCTGTTAAAATGGTCTGGACTTCTTTTGTCACTTCCTTCCTTTACATGAATGAGAGATGCTCCAGGACCATTGTGTGTATTTCCTGCCCAGCCCTAAATTTGCCCTCTCTCTATGAAGTCCATTTCATTTCATTTAAGATGGCGTTATTGTTCAAGGCCTTCATGCTAGGATGTTTGTCTTTATTGGGGTCTCCCTGCAGCAGAAACTCTTTACTGGCAGATACTCTCACATCAGCCCAGGTGAGCAAGATTACCATGACTGATAGATGAAGAGTCCAAGAGTCAGATAGAACAGCCTGGATCACAGAGACCTGGACATTGGCTCTGTGGTCATGTTGTCTCTAGAAAGTTAATGTCTGTAGGAGGTACTAGATTCTAACTTGGTGGCAAATACCGAAGAGTTCCACCCCAAGTTATCAGATTGTAACTTCGATAAACATCATAGAAATGCAAGGGCCTTTAATCAATTTCAAACCTTGAGGGAATTTACAGATTCAGAGACACTGAAGTGAAGAGGAAGTCAGGCCTCTTGAGGAAGGATGACACAACTCTACTAAAACACTGTAACATTAATCTTCTCCCAACTTCCTAAAAGACTGTGCCATTGCAGAGTGACTGTGCTGAGGAACAAGAAGTGACCAGACTTTCAAAGATTATCAGTTGTCTCTGCACTGTCTTTGATTTCAGAATATCTCCAATGTCACTCTTGTCCATCAGTCAAAATAAGGATTTATGAAGATCACATGCTCAGTGAAATTTCATTCCACGTACATGTCACAGTGGACACAGAGAGTACTTGTCCCCACCCTGTGGAGACATCCCCTATTATGATGGCATAGTTGTTCTTCATAGGAAGCACTACATACCGAGGATCTGTTCCATGGCCTCTCTGACCTGTAGTGTGAGGACACTCTGAAGGATACATCCATGTAAACCATTAAAATACCCTTATTCAGGAACACAAAATAAGAATTCAGAAACTCCTGAAAAAAGTCCTGAGTTGTAAAATCCAGGGGTTTTTAGAACTGCACCCCCATTTAAAAGTCTATTTTGCTGTGCTTTGAAAATGGATGTTGGAGAATCACAGTTAAATTTTTCTATCTTTCAGCTGGTTCTGGCAATAAATACATCTGTCTTAGCAACCTGACTTCAATGTTGAGCAAACTAACACAGCCCTGAGGCCTAAAGGAAAAGCCTTTAGACAAGGATGTGTTATGACCACAGCTCTCCTGGGTCTGCTGCCTGTAACTGCAGTTCATTGAAATGTGGGACATCTCACTGTCATCTTGTGAGCATCAACTCAGTATAAATATAAATGTTAACATGTTGTTCTGCTTCTCTGCTTCTCTGGAGAAACATGACCAATGCTCCCTTAAAAGAGAGGGCAGACAAGCTTGCCCCACTTTTCCCATCTGAGCCCACACATGTGTTCATTTGAAACACAATTTGGTGTTCAGTGAACAAAATGTGATCAGAGGATCACATTAATCAATGCCATATTAGAATTTGCAAAACTGTGTCCTCACATTCCCTGCACCCTATACCTGTAAAGACCATTGAAAATATCGGAGCCTCATGAAGACACAAGGTTACTGAGGATGGAATGGCACAGTCCTGTGTGGCATCAGAGCTCACTGAGAGGGATTCAGCAGACTAAGCTGACGATGAGCCACAGAACACTGGTCCTCAGGGATTGCTCTTACAAATAAATGGTTTTTCTCCTTCTTGATCTTAGAAAATATCCAATTGCAATTTGCCTCCATGTGGGGTCATTCATGATATCCATTTACTGAAATGAGCAAGATTTATTTTACTCATCAGATTACTTTGAACATTTGCCAAGAATGATGCCTGTTTAATGCAGGTCCCAAGTGTGATAATACATGATAATGACAAAGTCGACATAGGAGATAAATATGCACTGAATGAAATGAAATGGTGGCACACAGAAAAGACATATATTTGAGAAATTGAGCAACACCCAAGGTCCTGTGGAAATGGGGACTCTTTCTGGGCTCTCCTAGGTAAGAACCACTTGTGAGATTGCCCCGAGAGTAAAAACTAAATATATGCTCTCCTCTGCCCCTGTAACTAAGGGAGAACTCAGCATCTGCTGGGCTGCTGGATTCATAGGACACAGAGCCCAAAAGTGGAACATCCTGGGGAAGATCAATTTTGAAAGAGGGCTGGAGTAATGACCAGCACTGTGTGAGTTCTCCCCTGTGAAACTTGGATCAGTGTGTTTAGCCACTAATATTCACAATCAGACATGAAAAAGTATGTATCTACAGCTTGAACTCATGCAGACTGGCCTGTGTGAAGAAGGTCTGAGTCTACCCATTGAGGAGTGCTGCAGTTTGAGAAAAGAAATTCCCCAATGGGGTGGTGCAGGAATGCCCTGTAGAGATTGATTAGCTAGCATTAAATGTCCCCTATGACTGAAGAACATAAAATAATTTGGGATCTAAATAACTATAAAGTTTTGGGACAAAAACACAATCACTTCCTGAAGGACAGCTGTGCCCAGAGTGGCCATGTATTCAAATGGAATAATTACACTTGGCCATGACACCTGAAGAATGCAAGATGATGCTCCTCCTGTTATTGATCAGGGAGCTTCTCTTTACCTGTGGGTGACCCTGGAGAACACAGGGCTCTATAGGTTCCCGTTTCAAGTGACTACTGCTCCTTCAACATGGCCAAAATGGCCATGAAGATACTGCTTGTGTTCCAGGAGGTATTTGTAAATGGATGGACAGGCTCTTGTGGGGAAGGCAGGCCACTGCACTGTGATGATGGAAAATACTGGAGAAAAGGTAAGAGTGAATCAGCTCAGTCAGATAAATGACAGACCCTTTTCCCTGATCCACATGAACAGTCACAGTGCCTGGGTGTGAGGGACACATGGGTGTTGCCTGGTACCATGACCATAGGCCAAGTAGATGATAGTGGAGACCTGGTTACTATAGAGATGGTCATATGGAGCTGGAGCCAACAGAAATTCCTTGAGGTATAATTGGCATATTGAGTGGGGCCTGTCCTATCCCATAGGAAGAAACTCCTAGGAGACAGGAGCCAGCAATAGGACTTCCGATGTGCCTGTTGAAGTGGTCACCTGTGCTCTGTGGTGAAAAGACATGGGGAGCTCCTACATGGCAGTGATATGCTCAAGGTTCATATATTCCTTTTGCACACATGGAGGAGCCAAGTGCCAGCAACCACTGTCCTATCTGTCAGCCACAAAGACTGCAGATGACCATGGGACTCATGCCCTTTGGGAACAGACCCCAGGGCTCACTGTGAGCAGGTCAAGCCATGTCCCATAGCCCAAAGGAGATGTGAATGGGTCCTGAAAGCAACAGGGTCTTGCTCTGCTCAACACTTCACGGGCCCTCTGGTAGGTGTCACTGCAGGAGGGCTGTGGGAGGAATTCAGTGCACACACAGGGTCAGCTGACTTACATTTTCTCATGCTGTGGGACACCCTTTTCTTTCCTGAGTGTCCAAATACAATCAGAGACTCACTACATCAGATGGACTTACTGTGTCCCATCCAACCTTTGTAGTCCTTGTTGGACAAGATTTGAAATGAATTGTTGAAACATGTGCTGTATGCCTATGAGGAAATAAATGTGTGAGGGCTGGTGCACAGGAATCATGAGTGTGTGTTCACACTCACCACGAGGGGTCCAAGAACCTTTCCACTGCACAGCCTCCACCTCTGTCCCGGGGGTGGTGTTGGAGGTCTGTGGCAGCCTTGCAGGTAGGACAACACTAGTATCCCCACATCATCTCACCTTCTCTCCCCCTACGGGATGTAGTGTATCTGGTCTTGCAGGTGTTAGAAAGATGTTTCCCTGAGCAAGCAAGGCTCATTGAATGTTATCTCTCAACCATGATGTCAGAATTCACACTGTCCTGATGGGGCAGGTTGTGCATTTCCTCCATCATGTATAGTTGAAGGGACACACAGGAGGTCAGAGCAAAATTACCTAACAATATTTTTATTTCTGAATAAGAATACAATGAAAGATTTTTATTTACAGGTTGGAAAAATAAAAGTGGGGGAAAATTATTTGTGTTGAACTGAAATATTTGCTCTTCATCTACATGGTCCAGAGCCGCCCAGATGTTACCACAGTGAACATGAGCTCTGCCCTCTTCTGCTCACACAAATCACACTTCCTTCTGTCCTTGTCTTCCTCAGGGCCTCAACTCACCATCGCAGAGGGGATGCCACATCCATTCAGGGAGGGACATTGACTGTGGACTCCCCCTAGCATGAAACTGAGAAGGAGATCATCCCCCTCCTGGGGTGGACTGTGCTGCCTTCCAATAGATGGTGCCTGAACTGGTGGTCATTCCAGACTGGCACTGGGGATGTGTACAGACAACGGGATGGCACAGGGTGAACGTGAAGCACAGTCCCACAGGACATGTCTGACCTCACACCCCCGGTCCACCATGTCTCTGATTCCTGAGGGTCTGAGACCTGACTTGGAAGTAGTGATAGAGGATGGAGGGACGTGTGTGCCTGGACTGAAAACAATGACCCAAGAAAGTGCAGGTTGTGTCTGAAGCACTATATTTTCAGATATAATTGAGGGCTTTGTACAAGTTGGGAGAGATGTGTCAACACCCACAATGAACAAGAATGAGTGGCATTGGGGGAGGGGTGGACACAGGTCAAAGGAGAAGGTGCGTGTGAGCCTGGAGGAGACCAGTAGAACTAGGACTGACCCAGAGAGCACAGATGGAGAAAGTGAATACATTGCTGTCCATCCAATTTTTAATTATTTTCAGGTTTTAAATATATTTTAAATTAGAAATCCACAGAAAATTACCAAATGTAACGATATAATTAAAACATGTATTTTACAAAGTAGTTGAAAGATGATATAAAAAATGTTTACTACACAAAAGTAATAAGACTACCAGAATTATAATGTTTTCAACATCAGGAACAAGGACGACCTAACCTCCATATAAGGTAGAGGGAGGTGCTCAGATACAGGGAACATTGTAATTCTGTAAAGCAAAAGAAATGGGTGTCCATGAAGGACTGTCCTTGATATAGGGTTATATTTACAGCAAAGCTGATGTCCCTAATTCTTTCTAACTCCTGTGCAGCTGGGATGGAATAGAGTCTGAGAAATGCATAGTTGGGCAACTCCATCTTGTGTGAATGCCACAGTGTCATTCCAGACACCTGCAGGGATTAGCCACCACAGTGGCTGCACAGACTGCACAGGCTATGCTTCTACATGGCTGGCAATGCAGTAGGATGTTTTATATGACCATCTGTATACACACACACACACACGAGCAACTTGAAGCACTATGACATAACAGCAGCAATGAGGTCCCCAGATAATAGAATATTTGAGCCCCATTAAGATCTTATGGGACCACTGTCAAATATGAAGTCTCTTGTTGACCACAAAGCTGCATGTTCTTATGAGTGGTTGTAGAACTCAGCAATGGTAGATATGCTTAAGCTGATGCTTCAGAGTTAAAATTTTTTATGAAGACAATGCTCATTCTTTTTAACATCAACTTGAAAGATACCTGAAGTTGCAATAATGGTGACCAGCTTGTCCTGTCTGGCAACTTTAGTTACGATCATACAGACAGGCACCCCGTGGGGCCTCATCTGAAGGAAGCCCTGCTTGGTCTCTGTGGAGCACCTGTCAGGCAGCGAGCTTCTCCTCTGAACCTGAGTTTCAGGATGTGTGAACCAGCATTACTCCTCCTCTCCGCAATCACAGGGCCACAGAGTCCTCCATCAAAATACCAAGGAAATACAGAACACAGTCTCTGTGAGAGTGAGCTGTCTGGTGAATTTTTAGACAAAACATTGTGTTAAGATATCTATTAATTAAATGTAGCAAAAATTAGCCCTGACTGGTGTCACTCCGTGGTTTGAATGCTGTCCTGTGAACCAAAAGATCACTGGTTTAATTCCAAGTCAGGGCACATGCCTGGGTTGTGGATCAGTTTGCCAGAAGGGAGCATGTGAGAGTCAACCACACATTGATATTTCTCTCCCCCTCTTTATCCCTCCCTTCCCGTCTGCATATATGTATGTATAATTTTATGGAAAATGTAGCTGAAATGAAAATTGTATGTCTCATTAAAGGTACTTTTATGGGAATGAAAAGACAGGCAAAGATGTCCGAGCATGTTTTCAAATGTTATGTCTGCAAATATGTCTTGAATATAAGGGACATTCCAGGTAATGCAGGAATGAAGACAGTCTGACCACAGGGCCCAGCCTTCCCAGAGAGGTTGGAGGTGCATAGGGTTCTTCTGAGGGTTGCAGTGACCTTCCCTCTGAGTAAAGCTATCAGTGCCCCCTCCCCTCTCTGCACTTCTGTACAAAATGAACTGTTAGTACCAGACTCTGAAAACGTTAATCAGCAACAACTCTGTCTACATCCTTGCTTCAATAATTGGGTGAGGCTTCATCAAAAAACAATCAGATG